>NC_056732.1:878278240-878395740 GCF_019279795.1 Protopterus annectens
TTATAATGATAGGGATGGACAATGGCAAACAAGGAATATAGCCTATGCAACAGGAGAAGAGTATTCAAAGTACATAGACAGAAGTGATGGAAATGCACTGGTAAACACAGTTTGAAAATATCTGTGGAACATGAAAGACAAAATATCAGAAACACTTTAAAGACGAGATAGGAGAACAATATAAATGTTAGGTGGATAAATGTAATCAGGATGATGGTCAGCCTGATGGAAACACATATTCTATGGAATCTGCCAAAAGACACAGGAAAAGCAGCTCACATGTCAATGCCAAAGGAGGCAGAAGAATGCGATGGAAATCAAGAAAAGAGAACAGGGTGTGAAAAACTAAAATTGGAAAGGGAAAAGGAGGCTGAGGACTCCCACACTCTGCCATACAGGCACTGGCCTATAATCTGTTAAGGTGAACAGACTTTTATGACAAGGATGAATGAAATTAGGAAGCAGAGTATGGTATGGAAGTGGGAAAACAAAGAACAATTGGAGAATGTTTTTTCAAAAGATAGCGAAACCTGAAATTGGAGTAGAATAGCATTATGGGGAAAGGGAGGCTGTGAAGGAGTTATAGGAAGGAGATAAAAATCTAACAAGTACTATGAATAAACAAAGAACAGCAACTAATTTAAAGAGGAGTGACAAGAACACTGGTCTTTAAGACCTTACAAGAAATGGAAGAAATGTGGCTTACATAAAAAGACTGGTGAACATGTTATGGGCTCAGAGAGAAATGCCAAGAAAAAGAGGGAAAAAGGGCACAAAGACAAGTCAGGTGGGGAAACTAAAGAGAGCACAGTAATACAGAAGATGTGGAAAATGATCATCATGGATAAAGCAAGGAAAATACATGATGGCCTGATGAAGTGGAAGGAATAAACTTACAAAGAAAGGGATAAAAAGGCCACTGAGTAATGAGGGAGGATGACAGGAAGACGAAGGGATATGGAAAGATAAAATAAAGAGAGTAACAGAAAAGGTGCATATTGCACAAGACCTCAACCTGAGAATACTCCACAGATGGTATTTGAAACCCACTGAGACTACACAGACTGGGAAAAAAAGAAAATGCAGACTGCATGTGATGAAAAGCAGGTAGAAATGAAATATGTTATTTGGATGTGTATGGGTGAGGGAGATATCTGATCAAGCAATGAAACTCTGAATGTTTATCTTGTGACTGTTGAGAGTACACACAACCTCAGTGACAAATGCCCACATGCAACTGAAGTTCAGTTAGTATCCTACCACTCTGCCACCAATACGTGACAGCCTCTGTACCCTGGGCCAGTAATCAAGGAGCCTCAATCCTCATCACTGACACTGGAGACAGTCACTAAAACAGGAATAGATTTACACAAATTTTTCAAAGGCAGCTCTCTACATCAAGCACAATTTCCCCTGAGAGCACACATGGAACATGCACCAGAACTGGGACTGGACTCTTTGTCTCTCTAGATCCCAAACAAGACTAACTTTGGAGCACTGTGTCCCATTTCCAAGTAGCTGACACACCCACACCTGGATATTTGATTTTCACACACACACACACACACACACACACACACACACACACACACACACACACACACACACACACACACTCACTCCTGGGAAAGCCTGGCACTGACTTATTACCTGTGCCCCCTCTGCCCAGAGTATAAGGTAACCATGCTGCCTCTAGTCAGCCACGCTAAGGCTCTTACAAGTATATACAATTATGATAAGTAAAATCAATATTAATATAAATAGTGGAGGGCAACCAAAGCAGCAGGGCTTTTCAGATTGGCCAAATCATCAATGAAATAAGCATAAGCACTTTCAAGATATTAAAAGTATTCTCTAAAAGACCAGCCACAATGAAAGGTGTAAAATATTTAATAATAAATAATAAAATAAAAAAATTAGAATACTAAATATCTAAGTACAATAAACACCAGCTTCAGTCACTGGAGAAATACAAATAACACAGTTGGATAGATTCATACAGATGCAGAAAACCAATACTTAACTAAATTCACTGTATTTCCTGAATGTCCAAAGAATACCTTTTCCCTAGTTAACTTAATTAATACAGCAAGGCAGGAAGAGGTGCTGAGATGCTTACTTCCACAAGGCAAGATGATGAGCTTCTAACCTACACTGAACTGAATTGAACTGTTAACTGACACCAGATCTTTTTGAACAGGTTCCAAAGAAAACAAAACAAAACAAACTGCTGTGAGAATTCAATCCTCTCAGTGCTGGTTATAGAATGACATCGCATTTGATCACCTGACTCTGGCATGGCACACACTCAGAGCTTTGTTAAGATCTGTTGGAGTATCTGAATGCTATAGAACAATTTCAAAAATGTCTACTCTTCCCTTTCGAATTTTTTATTTAAACATATACATTTAATCAGTTATAATAACACTGATGATGCATTGTAATACAAGCCCCTGTACAAATCACTGTGATGATCAAATGAAACAAAATTCTTTATAAAACTCCAGCTGACTATGCTGGCATATGTTACACATGCACTGCCCTATTCTCCCTGGCACAATTGGCAATACCTCATTTTATTTACTTATGTATTTATTTATTGGCATTTCTGTACTGGAAAAGTCCACTGGGCCAAAACAACCCATTTTCAGTGGAGGCCCAAGGAGAAAAGCTCCATGGTAACAATAGGACTTGTATAAAGTTTCAAAATAAGTTTCAAACAATTTCAAAAGATCCAGAGAATTGCATAAAGAAATTATCAGAAATTCATATAAAGTAGATAAACTCATAAAACATCATACTAACCACAAAAAATAAACATGTGCATAGTACAGAGGATAAAAACATGACATAATACTAGGCAAAACAAGACTGCTCAATGTTATACAGTTCTGAGCACCAAAGAATGCATGTAAATTCAGGTGTTACATAGAATAAACATTAAGACATATGTACAGAGAGAAAGACATAAGAGAAGTGTATATATATATATATATATATATATATATATATATATATATATATATATATATATATATATTGGGAGAGGGTATGTGGAAAGAAAAGAGGAAAAGAGTAAGAAAAGGAGATAGCGGAGGAAAAAAGTAAGTAGGATGGACAGTGAGAAAAAAAGAGAAAGAAAGAGATAGGACAGAGTGAAGAAAATAGAAGTAGAAGGAAGTGGAAGAACGGAGAGAAGAGGGGGGAAGTGGTTAGAGACTTTAGAGAAAGCAGGAAGAAGAATTGAGCAATTAAGAGTTCATTATGAATTATCAAGAAAACAATAGTTGATGGGGGTGAAGCCTAGATGGCTAACTGACAGCAGTGAATTTTGAGATCTCCATAAACTAGTATAATAATATAGGAAAATGTTATTATTTCCAAGTTTAAAACATCAGAAATCTACAGATAAACTACAAAATTAGATATATATCAATTTAAGTGGAGATATACAAAACCTTTCCTGTCAAGTAACTTGGAAATATATTGAGTCACTGAATATGAACAACTCAAGAAATTCTCATCCAGATGCTGTTTTGAAAAAAAGAACTGCAATTGATGGCATCTACCTTACAGGAGCTATCTTTGAAGATGGATGACTTTAAAATGACTTAGAAAACCTCAAATTAAATTCACAAAAACACACTGATACTTTTAAGGAACTATTACAGCAACACTATACAAAAATAACAAATACAGAGACTTCTCTAAATGACATTGAAGGAAGACTCAAAAAGAAAAAAATTCCAAAAAGAATTTCTGCTGAAACAGAATACATGGCTGCTTAACAAAATAGATGCCTTAGAAAATGGAAAGGAGAAACAATATAAGGATCTTTGGTCTGCTTGAAAACACTGAAGGAGAAGACATTATTTCATTCTTAACAACCTGCATTCCTGAATTTTTAGACTTAAAAGAGAGACTTTTATTTGGGATTGAAAGGTCGCATAGAGCACTGAGGAAACCTGCTTCTAACTCAACAAATACTCCACCTAGATCCATAATTATAAAATTTCTTTCATTTCTGCACAAGGAATTAATATTAAAATCTGCTTGGAGAAAATCACCCTTAAAATACAATCAAAGCCTGACAATTTTTGACAATGAATATTCTTCCAGAATACTAGAACAAAGGAAAAAAAAACTGACCTATAATAAATCTGTTGAAACAAAACAACATTAAAGCACAGCTGGCCTTTCCAGCCATGATAAAAATACTTTTTGCCAATGAGATGAGAACCTTTAATGACTTAGAAGAAGCTACTATTTTCATCAAAAACAACAGCATAGTATCTATCCCAGAAGAAATGGAATGGATGGCTCCTACTCTTAAAAGAATAAAAGAAACAAATCCTTGGACTGATGCTAGAAAAAAGAAACAAAAAACTGACTCCAAGATAGCTGTCCCACAAAAAATAACTCTTACAGCTACATCTCTCAAAGTATCAACTGATATGGTACATCACTTGTCATTTGTTTTTAATTAAAAAAAAGAGGGAATCTTAAACAACTGAAAAACAGTAATGATTTATTCAGAACGTTCAAAGAGTCCAATAATTCTTCACAAACAAAGGTAGGTCAAGACGGGTTACTATTTACATTATATTAAATATAAGCCAAACAAAGCAACATATAATACAAACGTAGAAGTTCTATTCCCCTACTTGAACTCAATGAATACTTATTTTGTTCATTTTTCATTGATTTTACTTATAATAATTTAAATAATTAATTAACTAATTCAACAAGGTACCATTCATCAGAGTTCAGACTCAAATGTAACAAATTAACTTAATGTATAATAGAAGTAACAGTAGAGTGTTTTGAAAAAAAATGCTGTCATGGAGACTAATGCCTTCTTCAGTTAAAGTATGATTTAGAAATGTCATGTATATCTTGATTAAATAATAGTAGCAAGTTCTTAGTACAAATGTCATCATTATTCTTTCTAAATATAGTTGATATCGATTATTGCAAGTTTCATGTCTGCGAGTGCTGTTTGGTCAGTCAAGGTGTGGTGTGTGTGGACGTGGCTATGCCTGGTGGCTAGTGCAGCTGTCATTATTGTTCTGTGTAAACATAGTTAATATCAATTATGGTGGGCATAATGGCTTCCAGTGCTGTTTGATCAATCCTGATATGGTGTGCGTGGATGCAGCCGTGTCTGGCAGCTAGTACAAATATCACTGTTATTCTGTCTAAACTTAATTGATATCAGTTATGGCAGGTATCATGGCTTTGAGTGCTGTTTGGTTGGGCCTGGCAGGTGTGTGTGGAGGTGGCTGTGTATGGCGGCTGTTGTATTTTGCCGTTTTCATCTCTGGAAGGCTGTTGGTTGCTGCTTGTGGTCGAGGTTTACTCATGCTTATGTATTAGGAAGAGACATTTGGTGTTTAAGCATGGATCCAGGAGAAGGGGGGTGTATGGAGCTGTAATTTGGGATATCTTGGCATAGAATGGTCTGTTTGTGCATCAGCTGGGTGAGGGGTGGGAGGGCTGGAGGAGTGTGTTGTCTCTTGTTGTGGTGGCTTGTTCAGAGTTTTTTTTTTTTTTTTCTGTTTGTTCTCTGTTATTTTCCTGGCTGCTACCTTGCTAAAAGGGAGGGAATTTAGGCTTAAAGTTGCAGTAAAGTGAAGCTTTGTTTCAGGTGTATCGTGAGCCTGTGGTATGCAGTCCACAGACACATTAACAGAAACAGACGCACCCAGGTTGCTATGGTAATGGAGACAATGGGACGATAATGCTTAACAGCTCTGAGGTTCCTCCGAGATGATTCTCGCCAATGAAGTTTCTGGTTTAAAAAAAAAAAAAAAATATATATATATATATATATATATATATATATATATATATGTATATAATAACATGACTGTTTTAAACCACATGTACAGATATTGATGATCTCCCAACACTTTGTTTAGCTCATTGAGTTGATTCTTAATAAAAAAGCACACAATAGTAATGTAATGTATGATTTAGTAAATCTAGACATAAAATATTTAATCTTCATATAAGATGAAGCAGTCTGCTGAATTTAGATATTAAAGACAGGATTTAATAACATGGCCTTGTGTATAATACTACTGTCTTAACTTGTCATAAATGACATACACTACATTGAATATCAAAGGGAAGCATGATGATTTTCTTATATAAGTAAATATGCAAAACAAGTGATGTAATTGATTTAACTTGAAATGCCGTTTTTGTAACCAATCTTGACAGTAGATAATACTTAAGTGGTTACCAAGGTAACTAATGTTTTGTACATGACATCAAATTGACAAAGTTGTTCAAGAAAAAAAATAGAAGCCTGAACTTGAAATGTCACAGAATGTAACAATCATATTCTGAACAAATAGTATTAAATTGACAATAGACAGTTTAATAACATGGGCTTGAGTATAATAACACTACTGTTTTAACTTGCCATAAATGACGTACACTATATTGAACATCAAAGGGAAGGAAGCATGATGATTTTCTCATATAAGTAAATGTGCATAACAAGTCATGTAATTGCTTTAACTTGAATTGTGGTTTTGTAGCGCATCTTGACCATACATAATACTCAAGCTGTTGCCAAGGTAACTAATGTTTTATACCTTGCATCAAATTGATAAAGTTGTTCAAGGGAAACAATAGAAGCCTGAACTAATAATGTCATAGAATGTAACAATCACATTCTGAGCAAATAGTATTAAATTGACAATAATCAGTGTAATCTTTGTTGATTATACAAAATAGAATGCTGCCATTTAAATCTAAAATATTTTAGTATATGTCATAAAATGGCAATTTATGAATATGGAAAGGGAACTTGTAATCATTAACTGCAATAAGTAAATTTGTTGTTTTTAACCTATAATTTCACTCATTTTATAATAAGAAATGATGGATGCGAAAATCCTTATGTGTAGGAAATGGGGGGAGGAGGGATGCAATGATAATTACAATGCACTAACTTTCATCAATGTTTACATACAATAAACTTGATGCTTTAAGTAAGTTAGCAACAAAGTGATTACTGGTAAACAATGAAATATAACTTCTGATATATCCTTTTAAATACTTTGTATTATAAATATTAGGTATAAATATTACCATCTATTTATATTAAGCAATAAGTTTTGAATGACGTCATCAATAAGAATAAATGTGTTAAATAACTGTGCTATAATCTTTTACTGAGGTTTTATATATGACACACCCTACTTTACTATGATTGAATTGCTTGTCATCTATCTTTCATGTAAATATTAATTGCTTATACAATAAGTAGACATTTATATTGTATTAGAATTCTGTCTAATCTACAATAGTACTGTATCTATTCAAAATAATATAAAGATTGCTTATTCCTATTACAAATATTCTCCACATGATAATTCAATTTATGGAGCTCAGATGTTCTGGATTGTCAAGGTATGAGTGATAATCTGATGGACTTAGGTTTATCCATCAGATTAGGAATGATTTTAATTCCATGGCTAGTGCAGATCTTAGTTTTGTTAACATTTATTAATGTAATAGTGTTATTTCACAAAGACATTTTTTTAGTATGCCTGACCAAAACATTACTTTGTTGGTAAACACTCAAAGTATAAAACTAATAATTTCCTTTAAAAGCTCAAACATATAATTTATAGTTATCAAAGGGAAATGTTTAATAGTCACAATAAAACAAAAAATACATAGTCTAAATAACCTAATATGGATTTAACTTTATTATCTTTAAATACCAATGGCTTAAACAATCCTAGCAAGAGATAAAATCTACTAAAATATTTAAAACCGAACAAAGCACAAATTGTCTTCCTTCAAGAAACTCATTTCGAAACAAATAACAATTACAAATGGAATCCTAAGGAATATATGATACTGGTACAATCCACTTATAAGACAAAAACAAAAGGGGTAACAATTTTATGGAAAACAAATGTGATTAACCCAGAAATCATTTATAAGTATGAAGATAAAGAAGACCTTATGGCATTAGTAATAGTTAAATATAATAACAGAATATGTACCCTAGCCAATCTATATTGGTTCTTAGGCATTGGATCAGGAACTGTTAAAAAACACTTGGATTTAATTTCCAAAAATTATAAAGGCAACTTAATATTAGGGGGAGATTTTATCTGTATATTTGATATTTCTGAAACTACAAATAAAAGACTGTTGCAGACATCTGCTGTATCAAAAGCTTTAAACAAGTGGGTAGAATCATTTCATGCTCTAGATACTTTCAGATTTAAAGAAGATAAATCTTTGTTGTTTTCCCATCAAGATCACAGGTTTGGTACCCAAACTAGAATAGATAAAATATTTGCTGCCCATGACTTACACTCTAAAATCATTAATTTCTCAATCACTCTCTGCCTCTTTTCAGACGACAATTCATTGATACTAAAACTTCAAAATGAGTACAAATCATTAATCTTTAACTCCAGAATTCCAGCATATATAACTAAAATTAAAGAGTTCAAACCCTGGTTATTACCTGAGTTACAGTTCTTTGTAGATATTAATTACACCACAGAGATAATAAAATAATGATATGGAACTCATTAAAAGTTTACATATATGGTAAAACCCTAACTTGGTATTAAAAAAAATCAGAGTATGAGATTCTGAATTATTAGATCTACAATCCAAACTTTTGTCAGTAAAAGCTGAAAAGAATCAAAATAATTTGGAGATGAAAAAGAAAGTAGAAGTATTAAACAATAAAAACAACGAAATTCTAACACATAAAACTAGTTTAGCTTTAGTAAAAGTAAAAGTTAATACCTTGGCCACTTCTCCCAAATATATACATAATTTATCCACAAGAATCAAAATGCAATCAAAAGCTAATAACATTAAAAGAAAGGGAAAAATATCTCGGATATAGGTGACATTCTTGATGCCTTTAGAAATCACTATATGGAACATTTCCAAAAAGAAAACATACATATTGATCAATTAAATCTAGATGAAAAATGTTTTAATGTAAAAAAAAAAAACAGAAAAATTAAAACTAGATCTGCAAGCACCCATATCCTACAAAGAAATTACAGATACAATAAAAGAGGGTAAAAATAATAAAGCTCCATGTATAGATGGCATAATTGTGGAAATATATAAACTTTTTCCTTCAAAGATACTATCCCTTTTCCATTCAACTCTATTAGAAATTCATTCACAATTTTTAATAACACCCTCTTGGAGATATCCCTTAATCATACCAATTCTAAAGGAAAATAAATCCCCAAACCTCTGTACCTCATACAGACCCATATCATTATTAAATAATGACTATAAGATATTTATGACAATATTAACTAAAAGAATGAAAAGACCACTATCCAAAACAATAAATAATGATCAAACTAGATTTATATATCATAGACACACACATGACAATATTAAAATGATAATTTCTCTTATAGATTATATTAATAAAGAAAATAAAGAAACATTCATAAATGGCTTAGATATAGAGAAAGCCTTTGATTCACTAAATTGGGATTATTTATTCAAAATGTTGGTGTTATTTGAATTTCCTCCTTCCTTTGTTCATCTACTAAAGAATGTATATATATATATATATATATATATATATATATATATATATATATATATATATACATACAAATAATTTAGTGTATGTTAAGCTAGGTCCTTTCACCTCTATATCTATACAAATAAAAAAGGGTACTAAACAAGGATGTCCCATGTCACCAATTTTATTTGCTTTGGCTATTGAAATATTGGCAGATTCAATACATAACAATATAAAAATCAAAGGAGTAGATGTTTATGAATAATACAATTCTAAAGTAATGTTCTTTGCTGATGACATATTATTAACATTATCCAATACAAAAGAGACATTAGAAGAATTAGATATTTCGATTGACACCTTTTACAGGACTTCACAACTCCATTTCAATAAAACAAAATCAAAATTTTTATTTTGAAATAAAAAAAAAAAAGAATTGCAGATGAAGGAGAATACGTTATAGGGAAACAAGAATCTACCTAAAAATATCTAGGAATTGAGTTATGCAAGGATAATAATGAATTAGTCTAAAAAAACTTCAATAATATCATCAATGCAATTAAAATATTTGTGGAAAAGTGGAACAAAATAATATTAACATTTGAAGACAGACTACAGTTAATAAAAATGGTTTTACTACCCAATATTCTGAATATAGCTTTGGCAATACAACTGTTACCAGAAAGGAATATATGCAAAGAAATAAACTCATGCCTAATACATTTTTTATGGTTTCCCAAAAGAAACAGAATAGCTTTAATACATCATATCAGACAATGGAAACAGGGAGGATTAAACTTTCCTGATATAGAAACACATATAAAAGCATAAGTATCTAAAACAATCTCAGACTGGATAAGTCCAAATTATTCTGCAAATTGAAATTAATTACTAACTGTAATATCAATAAATGAATTTGATTTACAAAAAAAAATTCAAATATCAGCTAAAAACAATTTGCCATGGCACATAATATATATTAATATGCAATAAAATATAACTAAGCCCACTAAAACTTGCATGATTAATTATTACATTGACTCATTTAGGAAAATTATTAATGCAAATATAGGTTTAAAAATCTGGTTTGATCTTTTAACACCATTCATAGTTACAAAGAGCTATCCACATAAAATATACAGAGAAATAATTAATTCCTGGGAACAGAAAGGATTTGATTGTTGGCTTCAATGTGTCAAAGAACTAAAAGTTCTGGATATGCAAACAACAGAAACAGCATACAAAATTCTGCAACAAGACTGGCTAACTATGCAAGGCATTCTGACATATTTGCAAGATTTATGCAGAATAATTAGTAATTCTTCATTTAAAGAAATACCTAAACTTACAAAATACCTATAAGAAATCATATATAATGATTATGACATGGGAAATTATATTTCAAAATTTTACAAGATATTAATAAATTATAAAACAACACCCAAGTCCTCATATTGGAATTATATAACAAAAGGACACTCGTTACAGCTAAGTGAAGAAATTAAATCAAATATTTTATTATCAATAAAACATACATCCTTTGTACAATACTAGAAAGTTTTTAATTGGAAATGCTTGCACAGAGCATTCTTAACTCCAGATAGAATTACTAAAATTAATTCTTCCACAAAGGGAATATGTTGGAAGTGCGAACAAATACACAATGCAGATTGGAATCACATTTTTTTTGACTGTGTTAAAATTAAGCCATTTTGGAATGGTATTAAAAACTTTTTTTCAAGCTTTATTTAATGAATCATAACTTAACTAAAGCTCTAGTATTATTAAATGTGTACAAAGGTCTTCATTTGAATGAGTCAAATATGCATCTAGTTTGGACAATACTTGCAATCTCAAGGAAGTGTATAACAAGAAGATGGAATACAAACACAATACTGACTTTGGAAGACTTCTACAGCCTACTGAAGGCCACAGCATTCTTGGAAATTAAAATTAAAGAATTAAGGATTCATCCTAAGCCATTTATTAACTATTCATGGGAAAAAGTCTTACCATTAATTGACACTTTACAATAACTGAACAGATACACTCTGATAACTGGATTGTTATACCAATAAAGGTAATTGTATATATTGAGCTCTGTTATAGTGTCAGGCTGATATAAATAATGTATATAGTTATTTAAGATGTTATATAGAAATACTATGGAATTTATTAAACTGTATTTGAAAAATAAAAACGTTTTGAGAAAAAAGAAAACAATAGTTGGTGCAGGAAACAGAATAAGCACAGATTTAGGTTTGGTTGGTAGAATTAAGTAATGACAGAGGAAGCAACTGAACAGTGCAGTTTTGAAGTTAGAGGGGCTTTGTTCAATGCAGATAATTATAGGTAGGTTATTCCATATCCTGGCAATATTCCAAGGGTATAATAACTCGCCTGCAGGTAATTTGGGATTATGAATTTGAAGCAAATGTTGGTGTTCAGATCACAGTGGCCTAATGGGGTTGTAAAGGGTAAGTAGGGAGCTAAGGGCAGGGCAGTCTTGTGGTTTATGAATTAATTTATGTGTAGTTAAGAGCTGAATGAGTGATAGATAGTGGGTAAATTCTAGCCATTGTAGTTTTCTTAGGGCAATACAGTGATGAGTAGAATGGCAATTGTTTGTAGCAAATTTATCAGTCTTGTTATAGCCTTTTTCTAATTTAGTTTTCAGGGAAGACTGCTGGTTGGTTAGTAAAGGCGCGACATTGGTTAGACAGGGTAACAGTTAAGCTAGAGCTAATACTTGTTTAGTTAGTACAGAGAGGAACTTATTGTGCCTGTAGAGTAATCCAAGTTTTTTGAGAGTCTTATTTGTATTATTTTGGATGTGCAGATCAAATTTAAGGTTATTAACCCTAACAATGTAGTATGGGTTACTAACTCACTTTTGGTAGAGTTAAGAGAGAATAAATTGAGGTCAGTTTTGTTGACAGGTGTATTTCTTTTGGGAGTAAAGATCATAAGTTTATATTTTTTTCATATCATCACAGAATGTCATATAGCCACACACACACACATACACACACACACACACATATATATATCTATATATATATATATATATATATATATATATGCACACACACACACACACACACACACACACACACACACACACACACACACACACACACGCACACACAAAGAGATAGAATGTATGAGAGTGAGAGAGGGAGATACCAATCTTATAAGGCAGTAAGGTGCTTGAGGGTGAAAACACTACAGCCATTATGGCTTACTCAAGGATTATATGGCACAGCCCTTTTCCCTTGTGCATGCACAACACAGAATTCCTAAGCATATGGAGTAGCTCTACCTTTTACTTCTTGTTGTTCCTTACTACATACATATACACATTTATTAAGATATGTTTGTGTGTGCGTGTTGTGTATGTATGTATGTGTATATGTAGGTATATATATATATATATATATATATATATATATATATATATATATATATGTGTATATATATATATATATATATATATATATATATATATATATATATACGTATGTGTATTTTATATATATATATAGAGAGAGAGAGACAAAGAGAGATATAGATACACAAGATAGATAGATAGATAGATAGATAGATAGATAGATAGATAGATAGATAAATAGATAGATAGGTAGATAGATAGACATTGTTTGTTCTTGGTCTCAGTTCAGTGAGATTCGGTACTGCAATAATGGCTACAGCATGCACTGGTGTTGAGTTTCTACTCCATGATGATATATTGTTCTAAGCAGCAAGCAGCTAAAACACAGGCAACATGGTCTCAGGGACAGTGTGTACTACTACAAAACAACATTCATTCATAAATAAAATTCCTCAGAATTCTTTCATTTATGTATTCATTTATTGCCAGTTTCAGCTTTGCATTCTATTGTTCTATTGTTCTTTCATCTCAGATTGTAATGTAGTATTGTTTCTATATCTTGTGCAGTATTTTTTTATTTTGTTGATTTTATGTACCTAATGTAAGTTTTCTTGTTATTTTACTGTTTGTAACTGCCTCTAGCAGGGATGTGGCTGAAAATGGTCTTTGGAAAAGCCCATCCTGCCAGTTAACAAGTTACATACATACGTAATTATATAAATTAACCCACAGCCAGATAAGCACTGCCTGTTCCATTAGCCTAAATTTTAAATACTGAAGGTGAATGAGTCTTCTCTTACTTGTAAATCTAACTCAAATAAAACCCTTACCAATATTATTAAAAGAGAGAGAATTGATTACTTTATTAATACTTGTACAAATCAAATATTCCTCCCACATTACACTCTGTATTAATATATAATAAAATATATAAATCTATTGTTAACACAGCATCAACACTAACATGTTTAAATATGCTCCCCACCTCATGCTGGCTTACAGCACAATCATTTTCAGTAACACAGTGTAATGATGAAATAATAATCTGTACAAAGCACTGTGGAATATTTATATTTCCTCACAGCAAGGGAAAAAAACTTTCATTGTCACCATAAAAATTCTGTGCAAGGTGTTACCGGTATCTTTCTTCAATTGAAAAACATTACTCTAATTATATTTTCCCTTATAAGTACTCCAGAAGCTGGTGTCTAACTAAACCCTGGACCACTAGTCTACATCCAACAAAACTACATATACTACACGAATATCTCCATAGATTAGACGAGTATCACTGTTTTAGTGTTAATGTTGTAGTGACAATAACAAAATCAAACTGAACAAGGATAAACAAAACACAGCCATAAAATAATAAATTGTAAAGAACTGTGGCCAAAATATAAAACTTGGGATTCTCTGGATATTAGTCAAAATATACCACATGCCCTGATAATGGAACAGAAGCAGACAAGGAAGGCATGTTCCAACACTCGTAGCTAAGGGTAACACTATTTCTGACAGAAACAAAAATGTTCTTCTTATTTAGTAGCAATAGGAAGCCATAACAACATATATATATATATATATATATATATATATATATATATATATATATATATATATATATATATATATATATATATTCTGTTCATTCTGCTGATCTTCAGTAGGTTTCATAGAAGGCATCAGAAACAAAATGCTTGCTCTTTCAAAGTATCATAATCTAATCCTCAAATATCTAAATATAGATTAGAAAAGCATGCTTGACTGAACACCTAGATCTCAGTAAATTAACTTAAATAGTTAAAATAGATAACTTATCAAAGCCTGCAACAGAAAAAAACAGTCTTAGCTATAATAATATAATATATTCCAGATGAGATAAAAAAATTACATATTCTAGCAAATTCAAATCAGTTGCATTGGCCTCTTGTGATATAGCCCAGACTATAAAACAGCCAACACAGATTTGAGTAGCAGTTTCGGTGCTTGCTGGAGATGACATGGGAGAGTAAAGAGTGATGCAGCCTTGCAAGGGATCCTACAGGATCACTAATTCTAAAGGTAGCAGGACTGTTGGCTGTTGGTGGTGGGGGAGTTACACCATTTTCAGAAGTTAGTAAAACACCCTCACTGTTACTGATTGCATAATGAACCCAGGGCATGTTACACTGCACCTCTTGCTGGGTTAGTTTCATGTGGAAGAAATCCAGACAAGTCATTATAGCTGTCTACAGCATGTCCTGTCCTGATTTGCTATCACCCTGATGCATGAGCAATGCATGAGTGAGTGTCTAAGAGAGGGTATGATGGCCTGCAGGCAGTTAGGCGAAAAGCTCAAAATAAGTGAATAAATCAATAAATCCTAAGAATATCATAAGTGACCATAGTCCTACAGTAAAAATATGCAACCCCCTCCTCCCGCAGCAGACAGTCTTCATTCCGTCTATACCAGAATCATTTGACTCTGTTCTACAGGCTGAACTAACTTGCTTTTCTTCATATTTGTGTAGACTCATCTTCTGTCTTCTCAACTTTTTACATCTGATCACCCCTATCTAAAACTAAATATATAGACTCAAATGAAGAAGTGCAAGGAAATTAAATTAACAGGATAATGTCTGATGTAGAACAATTTAGAAAATCCCTTGACATAGCACAGACAAATTGGAAAAAATATTCAAACAATACGCAGTATACCAACATGCAAAAAGCATTACTAGGACTAATACAAACATATGAAAGGCGAGTTACTTCAGGAAACTCCAAATAATGTACTTAGGGGTGCCACAAAAACATTCCAGCAAACAATAAAAACTCTTATTAGACAAGAGTAGATTCCATTACAACCCTGAATATCAAATGCTATGTCCTAATTTGCTGCAGTTAGGTATCACTATACTTTATAGATCCCTAGCATGCATCCCCCAGTACTATTTAGCTCTAAGACTGCCACCCCAGTATCTGTGCTCTGTATATGCTCAGACACCTCCATTGCTCATGCCAATCTGTGCTGCAAATGACCATAGAGCCAGGTGGGCACTGTGACTCTTCATGAAGTGGACATTACTGGAGTTCATTTGTAACACCTTGGGAGGTGTTCAGCTTTTCCATGTCCTAGCACATCTCCCTTCATGCTAACATTTTGAGGAGATTGACTCCTTGCTCTCCTACCTGACAAGCCTGGGGATCTGTCTTACTATGAGCTGTAGCCCCTAAAGACTACTACTAAGCATGCTCTTTCCTTCCAAAGATAGGTACCCCTATCTTCCCTACTTGTGTCATCAAGTGACATTAACTAATCTGCCCGGAAGAAGGAGGGACAGCCCCAGTGAAGAGTCACATGGTTGTCAACATTTCAGCTTTCCAGGAAAAATAAGACAAGCAACTTTTGATGCCTTCTATCCTCAAGATGAAGTCCACCTTCAGAAACTACACAACCCTGGTCAATTGAAGATGCCATGGATAGGATATCAACTTCCTTTTAGAAAGAAATAGGCCTCATGCTGAGTCAGATTGATGAAGAAAAGGATCCTTGATACATATGCTCCCAACTCTTTAGGAGACCACGACTAGACCTTTTATCATTTGAATGAGGTATAAAAGATAGCTGTCTACCTGTCAGATAAATATCCAAGTAGCACACTGAAGATCTAATTAAAAGCAATGCATGGCATAACCTCCTATTCCTTAGCACCTGCTGACTTGGAACCATATGTTGTAGATTTTTTTTTTTTGGAGACGGGAGCACATGTTGTAGATTTTATGTATTTCTGGACTTGGCAACATGTCTTTTGCATTCTTGGAGATAGAAACACATTACATAAGTTTTACATTGTATATTATTGCTGGTGCCTACTAATATAGTGCATTAAAAGTGACCAGATATCAAGTATTATATCTTTCCTCTATATCATAGTATGGGTTATGCTGAGAATTTCTTATGCCGGGTGCAGTTTTATCCTGCAGGGGCTGCCTTAGGAACTAGAATCATATTGCAGACATCAATGAACTCATTCTAATTCAGACCATTATGTGGGTTATTGCTATTATACAGTGTTTAAAACACTGATTTATAATGATAGCAGATACTCATTTTGGCTCTCTATTGAAACATCAGCAATTGCAATGTTGAGTACCAAAATACTGAAAAAAAGGTAACATACTCAGGAGAAGAATAAATCTTGAAGATCCGCCTTCTCCTTTAAATATCTTTTTTATGGGGGGTTGGCAAGCACCCATGTATCACTCATACCTCCTAAACTTATATATACCAATTCAGAGATTGCCATACCTTGGAGAAAACGCAATATTCTGTGAAATGGCCATCTCAGACTTGGTATATATTAAGTCCGCTTTTCTGCCAATCATTCTCTTTGTTTCGGGACTTACTTTAGTGGGCCAGACATTTCACATGGTTACCTAGGTGAGTATCTATTTTTATGATTATTTTTATAGTCTCATATTATGCAGCATAAAAATAGTACTTGTATTAAAAATCCATTATAGCAATATATATTGTGCATTATAATGATATACCTAACTGATTACATGATAAGTATAAAAACAGATGAGAGTTTAGTTCCATTATGAGATGACTATACTATCATTCTCTGTATCTCTGTAATTCTGCACTATCAATATAATTCTGTATCACAGCAGTGTTTAAAACATAAAGGGTTATGATTAGGTCATCATGTTATTATGTGTTAAAGACATTGTTATTATGTGTTAAATACATAGATGCCAATAAATTCACCTTGAGAGTGAAGTTCAAGAAGTGAATCTTGGTATCCATGTTGAGAACACATAACAACTGATTATGATCAGTGAGACACGATCATAACTCTTTGTTGTACATGGAGTTCTATGTACTCCATGTACTACCTGTTACAAAGAAAAAGAAAGCCAAAGTGTATTACCGAGTTTGAAAGCCAATAAAGAACTTAACAGGTGCTGTCACATAGACAGAAGGTAAGGAAAAGAAAGACCAGGGACAGTTTTTTAAAGACTGCCCTGATTTAAATAAGTTACTTACAGACTGATGTCTGTAAATTTATGTGGACATAAGAGGAAAGATATCAAGGGACCACTGAGAGTGAAGGCATGTCCCTTCCTTTACAGCTGCCTGTAACACTGCTTAGATGATATGTAACATTTGTTACACACCCTTGAAAGTGCTGTTGCAATTGGGTCTCAAGCTACAGAAGGGTGTAACAGGTTTGCCTTTTTTCAAATTTTGGTACATAATCATGGTACTCCATGCGCTTTGTCAGAGCTATAACAAAGCATTACTGGTCATTATTCCAGAGACTAGAAATGTCATGATTATGCATCTTCTGTATATATCATCATGAAGGCACTTCTGTTTTTCTGGAAAGGGCTAGTTTATGCTCATACATAATTAGAATTCTCTTTTTAAAATGCATTTTGTTTTGTTTTTTTTGCAACAAGTCCTTGACAGATCACTATTTTTCAGATTTTCTTTCAGAGAAATGGAAAACAGAAGTCCATTGTGTTAGGACTAGTCAGAGTTATACTATTTTTTTTTTTCTTGAGGAAAAAGAAGTATTTTTTTATTGCCCTTGTTTATTATAATTTTCAAGTTGCTGAGTAGGGTATGTAATTTAGAGATTCACAAAGAGAGAAACTTTTACAGTGATAATTCTGTGGGCCGGATTCATGAAGGCTTGCACGGAGTCTAAGAGTAGAGTAAGACTCCATGCAGCCAACATGTCCGCCGAGCGATCCAGGAACAGCCGGTAGGGGCGTGCAACAGAGCTCCTAAAATGAGTCTTACACGGACAGGGCTTGGATATGCAAATTACCTCAATTGCAGGAGAAAGCTATGCAAATGAGGTAAATTTGTGATCCAGGAAACCCGAACCTGTCCGAGTAAGAGTAGTGTTATTTGTAGAAATGTACTCAGTTGACAACTGAGTACGGTTCTGCAAATAGCAAAATGGAGCTGTGACAGCTCCAAAAAAGGATGCATCCAGTTGAGGAAGCATGCCAATGGCCAAAAATACGGCCATTGGCAAGGTTTATCGATGCAAAGTAAAAATAAAATAATTTTTTTTTTCATCCCGATCTCCAGTGTTTAAGCATAGCGCAGTAACGTGCAAAAAGTGCTGCACTCTAAAAAACAGAAAATCAATAATTAAAATCCACAAATGTGAATTATATTGTTATTCTTAATTTACAATGCAAGGGAATGGCAGGCTGAAGACAACATGGCTACCGAGTAGAGGTTTCTAAGGGGGAAAGCTCAGTCTAAGAGATGTAACCAAGCATTAGTAGGCAATCTTATGCAAATGAGGGTTAGGATAGTGAATCACAAGTTTACATAGCAAATGAGCACAGTCAGTGGAGTGTAGGAATAGGATAAGGGGAGTAACAGAGTAGAAGATAGGTGACATCACGAGGGGGGTATGTATGAAAGAAGTGAAGCTCATTGGAGCAGAGTGGCATGTGTCAGTTATCAGTTACACATCACTGAAAGAGGTGTGTCAACAGATAGGCTAGCTAAAGGCAAGAAATTGAAAGTGTATGCCTTGGATAACACTAAAGTTTCTTGCTGAAGTGTCTGCAACGTGTATGCACGCGGGTGTGCGGCTGTACATCCGAGTAAGACTGTGTGTGCGTGTGTAAGCTTGTGTGCGCACATTTATGCTGGAGTAAGCATGTATAAGGCTGTTTAAAGTTGTGTAAGTGCATTTGCACCAGTGTGCACATTTTACCAAGAATAAGCAGGTTTTAGTCCATGTAAGCACGTCTGCACATGTGTGAGCTGGTGTGCGCATGTTTGCGCTTGTGTGCACGGCGCTGCCCTCCAGAGGAAACAGAAAGGGAAAAGGAAGCACAACAAATAGTAGGAAGTTAACCAGGGAGTACTAGCAGAGCTAGCAGGTGAAAACAATCAGAATCAGGCAATTACACAGCCAGTACACTAGGCCAGCCCAGCTGAGCACTTAAAACTCTGCAAACAGCATTCCACTATGTTTCTCTCAAGAGACACTGCAACACTGCAGTAAGCTAATAGAAGTGAAAACTGAAAAAGCCTTACTGAGACAAAGAAATGTTAGGGGCTGCCATTGCTGTTATAAGGCAACATATGCAACATATGCAACATATGCAACATGCTGAGGGTGGTGGCAATGCGAATGCTGCTGGACAACCCACAGTGAGGAGATGGAGAAGAGTGTACAGGCCCAGGGTAACCTATCAGGGGCTACATGAGCTGGAGATAGTGGAGTGCTATAGAGTGGACAGAGACCTCTTGCAGCAAATTGTTGAGCTGTGCAGGCCACACCTCACACACAGAACCAACAGAGGGGAACCCATCCCAGTGGAAACCAAGGTATGTGTTGGCCTAAGAATATTAGCAACAGGTACCTTCCAGAGACCAACTGGTGATATGATGGGGATATCACAGGCATCAGCATCCAGGGTACTGCACCAGTTCCTGGATGCCATGTCAGCACATGTCGGTGATCATGTATATTTCACCAATTCCCGTGAGGTATTGGCCAGCAATATGCTTCTCTTCCAGCAAATAGCAGAATACCCTGAGGTAGTGGGTGCAATATACTGCACGCACATACGCATCAAAGCACCAGCCTGTGAGCGGGGTAGGGTCTACTTCAACTGCAAGGGTTTCCCCTCCATCAAATGCCAGGTCATGTATGATGCCCAGGGTATAATACTGAATGTGTGTGCTGGCTGCCCTGGAAGCTACCATGATTCCCATATCTGGCATCTGATGCAGCTGTACCAGGCATTTGCCAATGGGGACATCCCTCATGCTCAACTAGTGGGGGATGCTGGCTATGCACTGCAGCCGTGGCTGATGACACCCATCAGAAACGCACACACACCTGAACAGGAATGCCATAATGAGGCACAGGCACAAACATGAAATGTAATCGAGCATGTGTTTGGCATGCTCAAGTCACGGTTCCGGTGCCTGGACACATCTGGTGGAACCTTGCAGTACTCACCAATTACATGTACCCAAATTGTCATGGTATGTGCTATGCTAGATAATATGATCCTGCGAAAACAGCTGCAGCAGAAGCAGCATAGGCCTGGGCCAAACAGCCCCCCACCATTGCCAAGGCCATCACAGGCAGAGCGTGACTCAGAGGAGGAACAGCCTGAGCCTGCCCCAGTAGGCAGAAGGAGGTGTGACCAGTATGTTTTGGCCTTGGCAAAGAGGCAAAGCATAGCACATACACTGGCTCAGTAGGAACCCTGGAAATTATACCTCTCTCTGACTCGCACATATAGTAAAAGGGATGCCTAACTTGACACTACCTGTTTCCAAACATGTATAGGGAGTGCAGTATGTGCATCCGACATAGGCAGCCATGCAGCACCACCTGAGGCATGATTGCCATGTGTTAAGCAATATAAAGCAGTGCTAAACAGCTTTCACCACCATTTAGTATATGTAAAAAAAATGCACACACTAACACTAGCACAACGGTGGTCAATGCTGAGCAATATTGGGCAACGTTCAGCAATGTTGGTTAACGCTGAGCAATGTTGGACAAGCTTGGTCTACTTTGGGCATAGCAGAACAAAAGCTAACATGCTCATATTTGCTCTACTGACCCTTAAGCCGTCTGGTCTGCTCAGTATGAAAATATAAAGCAGTGACAGGCCTCGAACCCAGGATACTGTGCACTTCATTCATAGTACTAAACCACTAAACCATGACAGTATTGCACTGGTCAGCCTGTATGAATAAATGTTGATAAGTCTATGCAACGTATCTCATGGAAACCCTGCAGGCACAGCATAATCCCTGTCGAGTTATGACACAAAGGTGAGCCCTGCAGTAAGAATAAAACCTGATTTTCAACACACATATAATATAAATGTTAATATTGGTCATGTTCACACACATCAACAAATGTAGTGGGCTTCAGACAGCAACATACTGAAAGATCACAGTGGGCATGCTCACACACTTGAATAAATGAGACAAATGTCAGGCAACAAAACACTGAAAGGACAGACTGGGCATGCTCACACACTTAGGCCATGTCTGAGTACAGCAGTGGGCCACACATATCCGGCAGTTGCATGTGTTAACCCAGGAACCTCTCACTATTCACCAATCCGCCTTGTGCACACAGTTATATGACAACAGACACATATATATATTATACTGGAACCCTGTCATAATAAAATATGTTCTGCAGATACTTAGGTTGTTCATTGAAAGTGGGAAAGCAAATAAGATAAAAAACCTGCAATCAGTATCATCAATAAACAATGTGCATCCCGAACATTACCTTAGGTGCATAGGTTAATACTTGCCTATCTGCCCTAGGGCATGTATAAGCCTAGCCAGAGTGTGTTTGGCTTTCGCAGCCCTGTTAGATTAGTAGACTGTGCCTGTGACTAGTAGGTCACACAAGATAGGCTTTGTACATTTAGTTTATTGTGCCTCTGTCCAGCAGGGACCCAGAAGAGATCCCAGGGGTAAACATACGATCACCCATCCACTCATCAATATGTCTCCTGTAGGGGGTCAGTGGGGGGTGCTCTGCCTATGCGGGGCTGGGATTCCATTCCAGAGTGAGGGGAGCCTCTGGGATATGAATGTGTCCCTCCAGCATGTCCTATAAATATCTGTGCTGAGGTGTAAGTCCCTGGAGCATGTAGCTCTAAAGGATCCGGATATCCTGAGGTGGAGCATCTCCATTAATTCTGTGTTGGACATGGCTGTAAACAACAGGCACAGATCGCATCTGAGTAGACAGTAAGCGACTGAGTAGAACTGGAGTTACCTTAGCCGAGCTGCACAGGGCATCTGTGTGAGTCCCTAGATCCACTTGGTGAGGTACTTTTGTGGCCATTACAGTTGCTTCAGGTGTCAGGTAAGGTACATCCCAAATGGGGCATTGTATCCAATCATGAGCCTTATGAGTATAGGGGCACAATGACTTTACTTGATCTAGATGTGAAACCTTTTGGGATAGGATGGGCTATATAGAATGTCTGTCTAACCACTTTGACAATGCGATTGTCAAAGGCAAGATTACAAACTACTCGTGTCCCCAAATCCCTAACAACTTCTACCGTACTTAATGTATTAACACCTATGTGGTAATGTGTGGGCACTTTGTTATTCCCAAAGGGGATGACTATGCATTTAATGGCATTCAGCTGTAGGCCATGGCTCTGGCACCAGTATGGCACCAGTTATCCATCTCTGTGAGACCCTTTTGGAGGATGCTTGTGCCAGCTGGAGAGTCAAATATGGCACCCAGTTTGCAGTCATCTGCGAACATGGTCAGCCATATTCCTCCTGTGTTGGCCTGTATGTCAGAGGAATATATACTGAACAAGAGAGGTCCCAGGACTGAGCCTTGTGGGGTGCCACGTGTAACTGGTGTAGAGTCAGATATGGAACCTGCAATACCTACCATGTGGGTGCTATCCCTGATCCACTTAGCAATCCATCTTGTGACATATGTGTCAATATCTAAGCTGGTGAGCTTATGTATGATGCCCGAGTGGGGTATTGTTTTGAAGGTTTTTGCGAGGTCCAGGTAGGCTGTGTGGACTGCCTTCCCTACGTCTATGGACCTGGTAACTGTTTAAAGAAGTTGACCATGTTCAAAAGGCAAGATCTGCCCACAACAAAGCTGAATTGTGTAGGATCCACTGTCTATAGGTTCACAATGTCTGTGTGTATGAGTTCCATGATGATACGCTCCATAGCTTTGCAGACCAGGCTAGATAGGCTTATAGGGCGATAGTGTCTGGGGTATGTTGTGGCACCACCTTTGTGGAGTGGGACCACTGTTGCTGTACACCATTCTTTGGGTACATATCCTGTAGTAAGTCTGATATTAAACAGTGACTTCATGTGAGGGTTATGTTCGTCATGAAGCTTGTGTAAGATGCAGGCTGGGACACCGTCCGGTCCCATTGATGCTGTGTTGTCTGCTTTGGAGAGGGCAGCACTCACCTGATCATCTGTGATGTCAGGGAGGCTACACTCTGTTGGGATGGACATCTGCTCATTAAAGGGGATGGGGGGTGACATTTGCACTGAACCTGTTTGCCAGGATGTTGGCAATGTCTCTGGGTTCAGTGTATGTATTGCCATTTTGCAGTAACTCACAGCATATCTAGGAGTTGGCACCCAGGTTCATGACATAACTAAAGAAGGCCTTGTGATTGACCTTAGTGTCTGGTGCAATTTACCTTTTGAAGTGGGTCTTACATGAATTCTTGAGTAAACGTAGCTTCTTGCTAGTACTGATTAGAGATGCCTTCCCTTTTTGGGATTGTGCTCTATCATGTAGTAGCCCCCTCCTTTTGTTGTATAGCTTATTTATGGCTGGGGTCCACCAGACAAGTCCCCTGCCTTTGGAGGAGTGAGTCTTGTTTTTATTTGGGATAGCATGATCCATGATCCAGGTGTCAAGAGAATGTGTTTGTAAAGGATTCAATGGTCTGAGCCGTATTCACTTCTGTCACAGGGTCTTTGAAGGATACTACCTCGGTGTTGAGAAGTATGACGTTTGCTTTTGGTAAGTTCTTCACCGAGAGAACCTAGGATGGGGGTGGGGACAGGATATGGATGTTCATTGAGATAAATGTATGGTCGACCTTACCAATGAGGGGCATACCTCTGGTGTGGAACATGGAGTCCCCATGTTGGTGATGATCAGGTCCAATATGTTTTCCCCTCTTGTGAGTGTGGTGACCTGTTGTGACATAGCATTTGGGTTTAGAAATCCTAGCAACCATTGGGCGAGGGTGTTGGGGCTTCAGTAGTATTCCCAGTCAATGTTTCAGTAGTTGAAGTCACCCCATGTAATGGTGTCTGTAAAGACCATCATATTCTCCAGTGTTCCCAGGAAAGCTGAATGGGGTTCCTGAATTTGGGAGGGTGGTCTGTAGCAGGCTACAAATTGAAAGTCAGTTTTGCCCACTGTTATTTGCACATGTATGGTCTCTGATGCTTCCTGCAGTGCTATTAACCAGGAAGTGTGTGTATCTGTGATGTATACGGATACTCCCCCTAAATTTGTTGGTCGGTCTGAGTCTTGTGGCCGAAAAGCATGGTATGAAGTATAACCTGTTAGTGCTGTTGTGCTTTTGGGAGCCTGAACCAGGTGTCTGTTACTGCACAGATATCGACATTCCCCATACTGAGGAGAGTCTTGAGTGCGTGCATTCTGAGGTGTAGACATCAGGTGTTGAGCAGCATTACCCATAGTGTCTTTTACCTTGTATTGTCTATGGAGGTGGGTTTGTCTTTTGAGCCTTGCCCATAAAAGGCACTGTGGGGGTGGCAACAGCCTTAGCCAGTATTTGAAAGTCCAGGGTGACAGGTGCAAGCTGTCCAAAGCGAAGCTACGTGGCATGTCGAGCATGTCAACCCAGGCTGACAGACACTGGATCCCCTTTGAATGACACCAATGTGTTAGCCAGCTGTTACAAATGATCAGCTTGTTTGTATACTGTGCCATCATTCTTGGTGAGGGTAAGATGCTACACAGGGTCAGGGTCATACTGGCCTGGGTTACATGATCAGAGAACTCCTCTATGTCTCTTGTCATGTAGTCCAGGGAGGAACGTCTGAGGTCATTCACACCAGCATGGACAATGATGGAGCCATATTTGTACTTGCTTTGGAGTGACCTGAGTGCATGTGTAATGTGGCGGAACCTGACACCCGACAAACAGCTCAAAGTGTCCTTCTCCTTGTTCAGCCTGGTGAGTGTGACGTCACTGTATCTGACAATAGAGTCACCTATTACAAGTGTAGTAGGTGTGTTGTCTAGCCCTAAGGGCAGTGACTGTGTGGCACACTGACTTTGTGAACCGTGTGATATGTGGGTATTGCTGTGGGGTAGCAGTTGTTTGGGTGTCTGCTTAGGAGGTGTCTGCTGCTTAGGCAGATATTATTTAGAGCCTCTGAGTATGTATTTGTGTGGTCATGTATTTTGTTTGCTGTCGCTATAGGTCTATGTGAGACTGGATTTGTGGTGTGTGTGGTTACCTTCACCACCTGATAGACTGTGCCAGTCATGGGTCGAGAGAGCTCAGCCTCCTGTTTGTCTATATAGTTGCATCTCTCACATAAATCTGAGTTTGTTGGGAGGAGGTGAGAGTTGTCTGTGTACATAAGGCAGTTGTAGCATTGCCTCAAATGTCCCATATTCACCAGCTGGACTGGAGAGTACACATGAAACCAACTGTTGGACATGCCAGGATATTATGATGACATACTCTCTGTTGACTGATCAAAAGAAATCAGTAGGGTGTTAAGTGTGTCAAAGAGTATAACAGGGGTTTAGTGCTCAGGTTTGTTGGTGTTTTTGAAAGATTATCTGCGAAGGAGTCCAGACAGAACCATGACACTTCCTTCAGCTATGTCATACACAGCAATGTACACTCATATATGTCCTGAGTCAGGGCCAACTATACCTGACTGACAATGCCGACATGCTGTCAGACAGGCCCATACATACATACCCACCTCCCACTGACAAATGTCCCTATCATCATACCAGGAGATATCACATGTAGAATGGGTAAACAGCTCCTTCCAAAACTGAAAACATGACATCAATTGGGTGACATTGTTTCCCTATATATGTCATAAGTGAACTACAGAAAAAACAGACCCTGCACCTGAACAGTCTGTTGAGCCTCACCCTCTCTACAGGATCTGAAACTGTTGTATGTGTTACAGCAACATATGGCACACCCCACAAGTGTTGGTGCACAACAGACCATGGGAACTATAGTCCTATAAACCTATGATGTCTGATCTGCAAGGCCATTGAGTCCATCATGATTGAAGTCATAAACAGAGCTATCGGAAGCCGACAAACACACAACCCTACCAACTTTGGTATGTTCATGGGCAGATCATGGTTCCCAAACCTGCTAGACTGTTTTGCAAGGCAGCCACCCAGGACACACATCACTGAAGGGAGCTACACATGTCTCACATAGACTTTGAATAGCTCTTTATCAACATCACAGACACATGTTGTATCCACAAAAAAACAACCCTGTGCATAAATATGTATTGTCATATGAAGGAATGGCAATTTGTCCACAGAGAGATCACACAAGCTAAGAATTGTGGAGTCCTGTTCAAGCTGTTAACACCTGCTGAACCACATGGTTCATTCCTGGGATTGCATAAAAAAAGTGCACACACATTACCATGTCCAGTCTGATAATGTCAGCATTCTACAAATATAGCAGGAGAAAAGAAAACTCCCAGTAAAGCATATAGTGTGTCGTGTTAATGCATATCTCTGTAGTATCATAACATAGTTAGGTAGGGGTTTAAATCCTGCAATTGCTTAGTGTGTGTGTGTGGGGGGGGGGTGTATGTGTGTGTGTGATTTCCTGTGAGAGGAGTGCCCTTTTTGGAGACTAGGAAAACACATTAAAAGAGGTAGATTATTCCTTGGCAAGTCTGATGATGTCAGTATCCCACAAATACAGCAGTGGGAATGGAGATAAAAACTCCCAGTAAAGCATATAGCTTGTTGTGTTAATACATATCTCTGTAGTATCATAACATAGTTAGGTAGGAGTTTGAATCCTGCAATTGCTCAGTGTGTATGTGTGTGACACTGTAGGTCAATGTGTTGTGGGTTTTGCTTTTAAAACTGTATGACATATCAGTAAAACAACAGTATGTGTATTGCACATTTCAGGTATCTGTGTGGCAAATACATATATGTACAGATGACCTCAATTGTTATCTGTGTGGCAAATACATATATGTATATGTGACCTCAATTAGTTCATAGGTGTGAAGCCTGCTTTCTACACGAATACATCTGTTACCATTGACAGTCTGTGCTGCTGCTTCTCAGACCTTAGGTCACATATATATGTATATGGCAAGGCCAGCCACTGTAGTGATCTGTAGCCTAGGTCATCTTTGTCACACACACCCATGACAGTTTCTATAGAATAGTGTGAGTGAGGGTTCATGCCTGGGGTATATGTCAGACATGTTCAAACACAACATAGTCTGTCAATAATGGCCATTCATTACAGGTGTACAACACCTTCGTGGATATGCATACAGACCCCTTCATGCTTATGTGATGTACTGAGGGACATCAGCATACCTTTGGAAATGTGAATACCAAAGGACAGATGACATAACATGTGGCTGTATGTACACATCCGTACTCCTGCTACATGTTGTGGGCTACTAACAATGTGGTACTGTCAGGATACTATGTATAGTAAATGTGGATGACTATGCTATAGTTGGCTTATAGCTTTACAGCATGGGTTGGTCAACAGGTGTCTGTCTGTATGATACCCTTGTGGAGGATAAGAGTCTCATCCGGAGAATGCATTGTAGGCCACTGTATGCATTACCAGATCTGGACAGACATATCCCTAGTGTGTTTGCTTGTACCTGCGATGGCTACATGCCAAACAGGAGTGGTCCCAGGAATGGGTGGTGGGCAATACCACTGATTACTGGTATAGTATAGTATAGTACCGGAAGGACTCAAATGCTACTGTGTATCCTACATCTGTGTTTCAGTTGTCAAGATATCATCTAATGATTGGGTAAAATCAGGCTGTTGAGGTTAGGTATACTACCAGAATGCAAAACAATGACCAATATAAACAGTATCACCCACAGCATAGTGTCAAACCATGTCATATACACATGTGTACCCAAGTCGTAACATATGTGTAGTAAAATGCATACTGGCCACCAATAGGAAATATGAAGTGTTAACATTGTGTAATACAGGGCATGTCACCCTTCCCATGTGTCCACTATGCACATACATGCAGACGGTGCACCTCCACCATGTTCACAAATGTACACCTGCAAATCTGTACTGCACACATCACACATGTACCATCCACTCACCAACACATGCTGCCAGTACCGCACACATCAGCCAAGTGGCACATGGGCGGACAATACAGTCTTGGAATTGACACTGGTGTAAACAATACTACATTGATAATCATAGCTTTAATGCATCATGCCTGCTCAGATATACCTACAAGGATATCAGTACACTTTGCTGTTGACAACATGCTAACATTGCTACACTGCTATTAGGTGACCCTGTGCATCAGCACCATGTAAGCCTGTTCCTGCATCATTGTCACAGATGACAGGAGGTGGCATAGTTTCACCATATACACAGGGTGTGTTATTGGTTTGCCAGAACCTGACAATGACCCATCTAATCAACATGTATGTGTGTGTGTGTGTGTGTGTGTGTGTGTGTGTGTGTGTGTGTGTGTGTGTGTGTGTGTGTGTGTGTGTGTGTGTGTGTGGGACAACAGTACAGCATGGGTCAATGTTGGTGTAATGTGTGTGTTAGGTGTTTGGGTTATGTGTGTGTGTCTGCATGCACACAGGACAGCCACAGACTGTACCTGCCAGGCTGTACAGATCACTGTCTCCGGCCATGGACACAGACACTGTATGCATGGGTGCCACCAATGGACAGTATCGGGTGGCATATAGTTCATATACACAACAGGGTGTGTATTTGGTTGCCAGAACCTGACAATGACCCATCTAATCAACATGTATGTGTGTGTGTGTGTGTGTGTGTGTGTGTGTGTGTGTGTGTGTGTGTGTGTGTGTGTGTGTGTGTGTGTGTGTGGGACAACAGTACAGCATGGGTCAATGTTGGTGTAATGTGTGTGTGTATGTGTTAGCCCTAGGTGTTTGGGTTATGTGTGTGTGTCTGCATGCACACAGTTCCACCTTGTGGCTGCCACATACGGGAGATTGTGGGACAGCCACAGACTGTACCTGCCAGGCTGTACAGATCACTGTCTCCGGCCATGGACACAGTATCTGTGCATGCCAGGGGTGCCACGGACAGTATCGGGTACCAAGCCAGACTGGGTACTATCATCAGAGGCAAAGGGATGTTGACTGGACCCATGTCCCTGCTGGGACTGGCCAGAGCCACGTGCACGTGATCATCTAGGACAGTCTATTGACAGCCCACCCCCAACATTGCTGGGGCTGGTACTGCCACTATGGGAGCTGCTGGGACTTGTGTGTCATCTGCGATGAGTACCAGCTGATGATGTTGCTGGCATACGTCCACGTCGATGTCTCAGATGTCCTGCACTGTCCTGGCACATGTTCATTACATTGCGGTGGACATCTAGTGTCTCCCCCCAACGTCTATCAATGACCTCGGTGTAATTACAGATGGCACCAGCAAGGTCACGGATACTGTCATTGATAGCGGTGTTGTGAGCCCTCTGCACCCTTAGTCCATGCCTGGTATACCGTTCCATACGTGCCTGTGCCTGCATTACAGACCGGAACATAGCTGAGGTTGTGAGACCTGTGGGGGCACGTCTGCCAGGGGCATTACAACCAGCAGTGCTCCCATGAGCACCCCTGGACATATGCCTATGTGGCACCATTCCAGGTGTCTGGGTATGGCTGCTGTGTGGGGTTGCATGTGCCATAGATACCACACTATCCTGGTTGATGCCTACTTTATGCTGTTCCTCCGCTAAGGCCATTGGTGTTGAGGGATGTATCGGCAGTATGAATGTGCGCATAGATGGGGTGGACAGCTGTGTACTGTTGATTGGCGGACCAACGACAGACCCTGACAAACCTGCCTGTGCCATTACACATGTGTCATCATGTCCACTATTTGTGGCAGTGACCTCAGGTTCCCTGCTGCACTCATCCAATACCTCAGCACCTGTGAGAGGAAGACAGGAAACACACTTCACAATCTCTACAGGATGTTAGCACACATGTACACATGTACACATGCACACATGCACACATGCACACATGCACACATGAACACATGCACACATGCACACATGAACACATGCACACATGCACACATGCACACATGCACGCATGCACACATACACTACTCAGTCAAGTTGACACACACACACACACACACACACACACACACACACACACACACACCAACAGCAATACGGGACATATTCACTAGTGGTTGATGGTGCAGTACAGTATCACAAGTCAAAGAGTCCTATCACACGTGTCAGCATGAAGGGATGTGTGTTGCTCAACAGCATGCAGTGTGAGTGTGTAGAGTCCTTGTAGATAACAGTATACATGCCGTTGATGCATGTGTGTTGTTCAATGATTGGCCTCACCTTGGAACACAATATGTACATGGACACAACATTGCCGTGCAAGTCTGAAACGCTTTCCAATGTCCTGTGCACCATCACTCATAGGTGTACATACCATGGCCAGATGCACGCAACTGTCAGGTGTATAACAATGAATGCTATGTGTAGTACTGTAGTTACTGTAACTGGATGTAGTGTAGTACCATGAGCCATCATCAGGCAGCATCATGTGGTCACTCAAGGCCACTAATGTATGTCACACTGGCAACTATCTTGCTGTACCTGACCTGCACCACTTTGGCTACATTAACCATTTCACAGCCAGTTGTTACATGGGTATGTAAGGTGTTCAATAGGGAGTATTGCCTAACGTGAATGTGTTGTGTGTTGAAGCGTGTCACACTGCCCCATGATAGGCCTCTACCCCTCAGGTATAGTATGTGTGCTGTGTTGATGACATTTGGGATACTGGGGTATGACCTTACAGCAGGTGTCTACATATGCCATATGTATCATATTACCACTTACTGCATATTACAAAGGGGTGTATGTTGTGTGCATGTGTATTGACTCTGCCTATACAATGTCCACTACAGTGTACCACAATTGGTTGGGATGCTCTGTGTATTGCATGAGTTTGAGGCGGATGTTACTGGGATGTGCATAGTCCCACAGAAAACATGTAGAGCATGCATTATGTGTAGGTGTTTTACATGTGTATATGGCCTACAAGTCTCTTATGACATGCACATGTTATATGCTATATTAAATGTAGAACACTCACCAGCATGGGTGTGCTGTCTTGCTATCACACCAGAGGGACCTACATGGATGTCAGACAGTTTGTCAGTGCCAACAACTATGACATTGCTGCTGTGTGTTTGCAATTTCGCAGTAGTACAAGAGGTGACAGTCACAGGCATACAAATTATGTTCCAAAGTATCAGTATTACATGACACCAGGCTCCACATCTTCTGACTACACAGTACACATCTGATAAATGCATGTTTAAACAATTGATCTAACAGTAGTCTACAGATATGCCATGTTACCTGCACGCTCTGTATCTACGTGCTGGGAGACTTCGGCCTCCATGATGACATATGTCTGTTGTACTGGTTGGCCAGGAGCCACCAGGCTGATGCGCAGCTCTTCCACTCTGGTGAGGGGGGGATGTGTTGATGCACCACCATCTGTGGCAGACTGTTGTCTGTGGAAGTCGGAGGTATGCTGTTGGACATGTCTGATTAAATCACTGCAGTGATGGCGTACCTGCTCATAAGTCCGGTTATGCAAGCCTACATCATTCACCCGACAGGCAACATCCTGCCACAGTGCAGTGCGTCCATGCTGGTCCTGGCTGGATTTGGAGAACAGCAGGTTGTAATGATGTATCAGGGCATCAAAGATGACCTCCTCCTCCTCAGAGGAATAGGCAGGTTTCCTGTTGTGAGACATATTCCTGGAAGACAATAAAACAGTAATTGTGATCAAGTCATGTGGCACACTTAACATGCTAAAGTACAGACATCAATGAAATGCCATATATAGCAACCTATTGGCTGTCAGTAGATACACACCTTTAATACCACATAGGACTGCTCAGCCCACAACTGCCTGACAGTGCCTGGCACATACTATATACCAAACCATGTTCTGCACAGCAACAAAGTAAAACCTGTATGTAAGACTATACAACAGTACATGGCACACTCTATGTGACACAATGCACCACCTAGCCACAGGGGGTGTATATGAAGCTAATACATTCAGACATTTGTCATCCATTTAAATGAATGTAAAGTACAGTTATAGTACTACCAGTAACCACGCTACTTGTTGATAGCAAACCCCTCAGTAATAAATGTGCACATTCATCACTATAGGTGGCATACTGCTGTACTACACTATACATGTTGCTAGATATGCACATATATCCTGTGACACACATACCACCAAGGCCATGTTACAAGCATACCTACACACACATCAGAAATACCTACAAGACACAAAGGTATGGCAACCCACATTAGTTTTACCTGTGTAACATACAGTACTGTGTGTCAGCACCTACAAAACCTCATGCCTGAGGTATGTAATGTGTGAGGACTACAGGTAACAAACAAAACAGTGTGTCCAAGCAATGTGGATATAATCCATACTGTGCTGTTTAGGCCTACAGCTTCAGGTAGTACTACTGTTCATACAGGATTTGTTTTCACTAGTGTTAACAATCAATAAGCATACATGTACTGCTTAAGCCTGCATTGGCACACTCCGGTCAACACCATGGGACTACGTCACACCATATGCCTTACTGCTTTTCCTGCCTAGCAATAGCATACGTATATTTTGCTGGGATTAGAACTACAACACTACATATCATGATATGCACAGTTTCCCACTAGGCTATCACACATATACACAACTTTGAAACATTCGCCTACACATTCACCATCACACCAAGTCAAGCTCACATAGCAAGTAATGCAACTAGTACATGCGTGTGTGTATTGGGTCCTAGGTAGCTAATAGGCTATTATCCGTAGGGCCTACGGAAGCCTAGCCATATGGTACCCTGCCCTCCAACACCCATGTAATGTAGGTTCATGTGCCCCTGTCATGCAGAGCCACAGAGGTGACTCCCGAGTTTTGTTTCCTATCTCACATCCACTCATCATGGTTATTCATGACAACTGCTAATGAGGACCTTCATTTGCTATTGATAGGTGGTTAGTTCCAGAGTATGGTATGTGTCTGAGATGATAATGTACCACTCCAGCATGTTCTGCTTTTTGACGTTACAGGGTTTAGATCAGTACCTGTATGGAGTAGCTTGTATGGAGTTTAATCTGTTTATATGGAGGATGTCCAACACCTGTGGGTTTGGCATAGCTTTATATGTTAGGCAGAGGTTGCCTCTGGGTAGGCGGTATGCGACACAGTGTAGCTGTGGTTTTGTAAGACAGCCTGCATAGGGCATCTGTTTGAGTCTGGTAATACTCTTTGTGAGGTATGTGTCTGGTGTCTACAGTCGCTGTGGATGTCTTCTGAAGTACATACCAACAGGGCCAATGTACTCTATGACGGGTGTTATGACTGATGAGTACAGTGAAACACTGACCTCTTTTTCCATGGATGACACACCTTTTCTGATGACATGTGGACCGTAATCAGTTTACATGACTTGTGTGGCACTATGATTATCAATAGGGACACTACTGTCCACCTGTGTCCCGTAGTCTCTTATCACAATTTCGGTGTTGAGTAGACTACCACCTATGTGGTAGTTCATAGGTACAGGGTTTTTAACAAGAGGGATGGCAATACGTTTACAACATTGAGCTTGGGCATACATATGAACATCCATTGGTGTACATATAGATATACATATAGGCACATATACAGTCCACCTTTCATGGTGGGAGTATCAATTATGCAAAGATTGAGAGGGATGCAGTTATGTAATGATACTGCACAGTCTTGTGCGGAATGCATGGAAGGTATTCTCAGCCCATGTACCTTTAGCAGGACCCCCTATCTGGAAGACTAAAAACCTAAGAAATCATACCCATGGCGTTTAAACACCACATGTCATATGCCAGCACTGTATGCTATTTTATTTGCCACACACTACAACCTACATATAAAAATGCACATAACAACCTGCACCAACATATAAATGTCCACCCTTCACAAACAGTTGCAGTATGTCCCTTGCTCTATGCACATGTTCAGATGCTAATTTATCAGAACAAAACAAGCTTTGTGTTATGGCCTTCCTATTTTTCCTTTACATTCAGTCATTGTAATGCATGATATCTTTATTTGAGCACCAGGTTATTGTATATCTGCTATGGCTTAGTGGTAATTCATGCAGTCTATTGTGTCAATGGTTTGGGGTTTGAGACTGGCAGAGGTATTTTATTTTGCTGCTGAGCAGAACAAGGGCCCTGACATAGAGTGACTAAGGCACTTTTAAGCAGTTGTAAGTGGGTTTGCGCGACACTTTGCAATACTAAGCTAAGTGCACACATGCGCACACTCACTTAATCCTGCTTACTACTGCTTAAATGTGCTTACTCCTGCTAGCCCCTGCGCTAATTTCTTTGAAAGAAAAGAAAATGGGGAGATAGGAAAGTGGTAATAAAGGGGGCACAAAGAGGGAGAGACAGTGGGGAAACAAGCTAGGGATATGCAGGATGGGTGTAGGGAAGGTCCATAGCTGCCCATTTCTTTACCAGCAACAGCTGTGCATGTGCAATAACTTTGGAGTGATATTTGAAATCTTCCTCCCCTGAGAGAGGTGTGAGGACAACAAAGTATGTTGTACTGCCAATTGGAATTATCAGTTTACATGTCCAGCGGACACATATGTGAAATGGGCAGCTATGTATGGGGCGTAATGTTTTTGTGGGTACAGATTGTCTTTTTTTTTTTTTTCAGGTTATAGTGGAAAGTGAGGTAGAGGAAGTAGGTATATTTGGGGAGGTAGGTTGGAGAGGTAAGCAGACAAGACAAACAAGATGCATACAGGGGCAGTGTATGACACATGGGGTGGGTGAACACAATTGACGGGGACGGATGTTTGGAAATCGCAAGCCCATTAGCCCACAGATGGTAATAGTGGAACTGAGATCCCCACCCATGGGCAGTCACTACTGCACCTTCACAGCCCAGAGGGTGGCTGTGCTGAGGGCTGCGTAGGATGGGCAGGATCACCCGTGAGATGCCTTGAGCTGGCGTAGGGGATCAGAGACTGAACGCTGGATCTCCCTACGCACCACAACCTGGACCCATCGAAGGGTGACAGGTGGCCCTTCTCCACCCATGCTTGTATGGGGGGGACGAGCCCCATCCCCTGCAGTGCTTCCACCTGAAGGTGGCGCAGGACCAGTGGAGGAGGGGATCCCGGGCTGGGCACCAGACCTGCTGGTGCCAGGTGCACTCGCCAGCTGAGGAGGGACAGGCGGGTCCGCTGGGACCGGCCTTCCCATACATTCTGTGATTAGGTGTGTTTAATTACAACATAAACAACAGCATTCCAAATTAGTTGTAAGAGCATGCAGTAATATTCCCATTAACCCAACACACCAAGGTTCCAACAGTTGAACAGCAAGCATAACACATTCATATATTGAACGACAGTGGACATTCCAACAGCATGCAGGGATGATTGGTGGCAACAGGCCACCATGATTGTGGTGTTTGAACAGGGCACATGCATCAAAGTGAATGCAGATATTTATAGAACAATAGGACATATGTCCGAAAAAATGTTTTGAGATTACACATACCCATTGAGTTTTGGAATTGCATTGTTTATGCACATACAGTAGGATGTAGAAAGAAACCTCAATTAACATCTTATAAGTACTTTTTGTCTACACTACATTCCTATTGACTGCAGGTGTATATTCCCCTACATGTATTATTACATTTGGCAACATGCATTAGGTTGTGTAATGGGTTTGGCTAGTTCATTATATACCTGACCTATATCTGACATACTAACTGTCCAGGATGCATATGTTACTGCTACATATTTATTGATTGTATTTATTTATTTATTTTATTTTTATTTTATTTTACATTTGTTGACCGGGCTAGTCTAGCTGGATATATGTCCATTTTCAGTAGAAGCCTAGGGAGAAAAGCTCCACATAGAAAACTAACAGAAACAGTACATTAAAACATTAATTACAAGAATATTATGAGATGATTACATGTGTTCCAAGGTAATAAAACATATATAAAAAAAAACATTTTTGTTTTTTTTACTATGAGAAGAGGGAGAAGGATTTAGAAGTAAGTGGAAGACACACAAAGCAAAGTGATGAGCAGGAATAAGAGAACAAAGTAGTTAAAAATGGGATTGGAAGAATTATGTGTAGGGTAGTAAGTTGTTGATGAGACAGTAAGATGGCCAATTCAGTTGTTCCTGGTTACAGTAAGTCAGCCTAAATGGTAGTGGATTTAAAGTAACAGAAAGGTGGATTTAAAGTAACAGAAAGAGAGAGATGCAAAAAAAAGAAGATGTTGGGCAAGACTAACAGTGGGAGATGATTAATCAGGGTTAGTACAGGGACATAGCCAGTGAGTTGTAAGATATGATTTAAGTTTCTTTTTAAATAGTGAAGTTGAAGAAAGAGATGTAAGTTCAACAGGAAGTAGGCGCAAGCTTTTGCCTACAGTGTTAGTGAAGAGGGATTCTCCTGCTTTGTTGTTAGATTTATGAGTAGAGATGAGTAATTTGTTTGCAGAGCTTAGGTTTGTAAGATTTTTATATGGGCAGATTAGACTTTTGAGGATTGGTGTGTTGCTTGGATGATACAGGGTTTTGTGGGTAATAGTTAGCTGGTGAAGTAGAATATGGTTCTGTAGTTCCAGCCAACCCAGATGTTTCAGATTTTGGCAGTGGTGGGATCTAGCAGGAGAGCCTGTAGCAAATCTGGCAATGTTGTTGTAGGCTATTGACAGCTTGTTGAGGTTGCTTTTTGATAGGTTAGTATATATAGGAGATGCATCAAAGAGTGTTGAGATGAGATGGGTGTGGGCAATAGAAGTTCTTGCTATGGGAGTAAGTAAAGGTTTAATTCTATAGAGGGAGCCTAGTTTTCGGTTAACTGATTTTATTGTGGTGTGAATATGAGTATCAAAGTTAAGGCTGTGGTCAATTGTCACTCCCAAGAGTTTAGTGGAAGTGTCAGAGGATATAACTGTATTATTTTTAGATTTAATAGTGAAGTAAAGTGGGGGTGACTTGAGTGTGGGAGTAAACAGTAGAATTTTAGTCTTTTTAGGGTTAAGGAGGAGGCAACACTGTAAAAATCAATCTTCGACAAATTCAAAGACCTTTTGGGTGAGTGACTGTAGTTCAGATGATTCAGTAGCTGAGGAAATTAAGGTAGAGTCATCTGCGTATTGAATGGATACAGCATGTGGGATGCTAGTAGACAGATCATTTATAAAGATAGAGAATAGAAGAGGGCCCAGAATAGAACCTTGGGGTACACCAAGAGAGACAGGAATGTGGGAAGATAGACTATTGTTCCCGAGTACTGCCTGTTGCCTGTTGTGTAAGTAGGACTTGAACCACTGTACAGCTTGACTATCGAGTGAAAGGGACTTAAGTATATTCAGTAGAAGGTGATGGTTAACCATATCAAATGCTTTTGAAAGATCTATGAAGATAGCAGAGGACAGGGTGTTATGGTTACGGTTCTTGTTAATATGGTCAGAGAATGATAGGAGGGCTGTAGTGGTGCTATGGTAAGGTCAAAAGCCATGTTGCGAGTTAGCTAAAAGGTTATTTTGGAGGAGATGGTCTAGTAGTTGACGATGGATGCATTTTCCAAGATTTTAGCTATGGGAGAGAGTAGGGCAATTGGACGGTAGTTAGAAAGTTCTGTTGAGTTACCACCTTTATGTAGGGGAATTATATGTGAGATTTTCCAGATGGATGGGATGGTGCCTTCAGTGATGGTTCTATTAATTAGGATAGAGATAGGGTAAGCAATAGATTTTGCTGCTATTTGAAGATACTTAGCAGGTAAGAGGTTGGCAGAGGGGGTAGAGGGTTTAAGCTTTTGAAGTAGAGTACAGATAAAGGATGTAGGCACAGGTTGGAGTTGGAAAGTGGGTTGTGGGTTCTTTAAGGCTGAAGAAAGATTAGAGGATACAGGAGGTAGAGAGTTAGCAAGTGACTGGATAGCTTCAGTGAAGAAGGTATTGAAGGAATCAGCAATTAGTTTTGGAGTATTGGTGCTGATTCCAGAGGGGGTTGGTGTTTTAGAGTTGCTGGGATGTAGTAATTTATTGATTCCTGACCAGAATTTTTGTGGACTTTGTTGGTTGGAGTGTTGAAGCTGAAAGAAGAAGTTTTTTTTTGTCCAGTAGTATAGATGTTTTAGTTAAGTTTCTAAGTTGTTTAAATTTTAGGTGATCTGCTGGGGTTTTAGAGGAACACCATTTGGCCCAAAATTTGTTTCTTAGAAGAACCTTTTGCTTAGTTTCCTTTGTAAGCCAAGGTGCAGTTTTGGTAGTGCTCCTTCTAGTATGAAAGGGGGCATGGAAATCCAAGATTTCAAGGAACTTGGAGTTGAAGTGTGCCACTGCTTCATCTAGTTGCAGGTGTTTTAAAGATGACCAGTTGCATACACTCAGTTCATTCTGGAAGTGTTCTGGGTTAAAATGTTTATTACAACGAGATGTTTTAAATGTTGAGGGACTGTTAATATTGGTCTTATGGTGAATTATGTACGTTAGTGAGTGATCACTAATGTCTGCTGGTAGGATACCTGTCATATATGATGTCGATAGAGTATTTATAAGAATTCAATCTAGGGTGGATTCTTTGTTATTAGGTTTATGGATACGAGTAGGTGAAGTGATAGTTTGGGAGAAGCCAAAAAGGTTTATATGGTTAGATGGGTTATTGGAATTACAGGTATTCCAGTCTATATTAAAGTCGCCTAGGAGAATGGTTTCTTGTGGGTAGTTAGTGGATAGCCAGCTAAGGATATATTCAAGGGAGGTGATGTTATTACCTGGAGGTATGTATGAGGATATAATGTAGATGGCCTTACTAATATTAAGCTGAAGCTTAGTAATAAGAACTTCAGCATTGCCATCAAAAGGTGGGTGTGAATCAAGTGGTGTAACTTGGAGGCCTCATTTGTATAATATGGCTACTCCCCCAGCCTTCTTGTTAGGGCGATCCATTCTTATAATGTTATACCCAGGAGGGGTGATTTCATAGTCCTGGGTTGTAGGTTTTAGCCAAGTTTCGGATAGGCAGAGAATGTCAAAGTTATATACATCTAGTAGGGCATGAAGGTGAGTCACTTTGTTATTCACACTTCGTATGTTTAGATGAGATATGAAGAGGGAGTTAGGAGGCCTAGTAGGGGTATGAAAGGGAGAGGAAGCGGGTTCCTCTGGGTTAGATGGTGTAAAAGAGGATGGGCCAGGATTGGGATGAATGTCACCATCAAGTAGGAGGTGAAGGTGTAGTCTTGGTTTGTGAATTAGAGTAAGAGTCAATATGTTATGGGTTTTTTTGACTTGGTGTAGTTTATAACTAATGTGGATAACTCTATGATACTTTGGGAGGAGGTAACTAGTTACAGAAGTAATGTTGATGTGTTTAAGAGCAGGTGATGAGGGTAATGGGTTAGTATCCTTTGTGTATAGCTGGAAGTTAGAGAAGTTAAGATGTTCGTAGGCAGTTAGGATATAAGGAAGGAAAAGGAAAGGCAGAAGTAAGAGTAGTGATAGGGGTTTAAGGTGAGTTGATATAGGATAAGAAGGCATAGTGCTGAAGAAGTAAAAGGTGAAGAGAAAGTAGGCAAGAGTATGAAGGCAATTAGGAAGAGTATTATAAGATAGTAGATAATTTACGAGATGTGTGATGGGATTGGACCTTGGGGAGGTGGGAGAGGTTATTTATATTTCTTTATATACATATCTAGATGTGTTCACATGACATTTTCAGTTAGATTTATACAGATCCCTACATGTCATATAGCACACTCACATTTCTAGGGATCTAATTAGCAAGCTACTGGTGTGCCAGATTTACTTATGCATGCCAGCCAGTAACTGACTGTTGAGGACTGTATATATGCTTCACAACTACTAGCACTTCCATCAACCACTTTAGATGGGACTGCCCAACTGTGGGTTGCCAGCACTTATTAAAACATTACTATTTGTATAATGCAAGGGTACAACAACATTTCAAAGTAAGTGACACAGACACACTCCAGGTTTTATACCTTTATTAATTACATTACACACTTTTCCACTGGCGTTCTCCTTTATTTGATATCACGATGCATATGGAAGACATATTCAAGACATATTATACCTTTATTAATAGGTTAGAACACTCTTTTTCAGGCTCACTCACTTATTTTATATGACAGTACCTGCAGAGATATTATTCCAGACATATTTTACCTTTCTTAATGGGATACTATACTCTTTTTTCTGGCTCTCTGACTTATTTTATATAACAGTACATGCAGAGGACTTATTCAGGGCATTTTATGGCTGTATTATTGGGCTACAACACTGTCTTTCAGGCTCTCTCACCTATTTTATATAACAATACATGCAGAATAGTCACTAACCTGCCTGGTGGTGCAGCCTTAGCAGCTTCTCTGCATAGGCTTGCTGATTCGCAGTACGGACACCTGCAGCTGTGAAGTAAATGAAGGGATATTGAGACATACCTATCCATTATACAGAATCAATTATCATTTCTTACATACTGCATTCCATGGCTACCTACTCAGTATTGGGGCATCTTGCATCCCATGGGCCTCCTGTATCCCTTGGTTCAGTAGGTCCTGCTTCCATCTCTTCAGGTCTGCGTGGTGGTGACGGACCTGCTCACCAGTCCGAGGAACACCTGTGACACTGGTGAGTTCATGAGCTAACCGGTTCCAAGCCTCTGCCTTGTACTCCATCCCTTGGAACTGGCCCTGCAGGAGTCTTGACTCATGACAGTGGACAAGGAGCCAAACCATGTATTTCGACTCCTCGATGCCCCAACGTTGCATTTGGAAGCGTGTACCCTCTCCAGCACCAGCCATTCACACTGCAGATGGGAGCTACTATCAGTTATGGTGAGTATTCCCTCCTATGGAGCTTAAATATGCCGCATTTCCTGCACTTTTTTGTGATTGGCCATTTTTGAAATTTCTAGGCTGCCTGCAGACCTGCTTAGTAATGTTAAGCTACCATTTATAAGTATATGTATGTTAACAGTCACTGTTTATCCTAAGCTGTCATGGCTTAGTGGTTCAGTACTTTGATTATGGTGCACAGAATCCTAGGTTCGAACCTTGTCATTGCATTTTATTTTACTACTGTCCAGACAGGCTAGGGGGTGTGGCTGTGTTTAGGCAACTTTGCTCTACGTTGCTCCATGTTGCCCTACGGTGCACTGGTTGGCGCGGTGCACACCTCCGCGCAAACCGATTGCACTGGGTAAAGCACTTTTTAGCTATGGGCAACTCTATTGTGCTGGGTAAAGCGCTGGTTAACTATGGGCACCTATATTGCGCTGGGTAAAGCGCTGCTTAACTGCGTGCAATTATATGTCAGGATCCCTTATAAATATATATTTTTTTCACTCATACATAGGCCATTTCACTGCTTTTTAGTAATATTTTAATCATATATTTCAGGAATTATTTCATATACTAATTTAAAACATAGAGTGGTGGGACTTGAACCGTGAATGCTTCCTCTTTGTGCAAACGCTCTACCATTACGCTATTGCTATTTGGCGTACTTTGCATAAACATTCTTTCTTATGCTCTTCCATGTCAGGATTGCTAACTGCAGCTAAGCAATGAGCACACCTGCGCACACACGTGCAAATACGGGCAGCTATATCGGGAATTAGAAAAAAAAATTTTAATGTTTTACTTTTTATAACTGTGCTGGGGGTTTACAATGTCAGGGAGTGTGGTGTTGGGTACATGGACATTTGAGCGGACTCGCTCTTGTGTGTTGACATTTTGCATTTTGGACACTTGCAGGGGCATGGACATTTAGACTGCTCGGCAGTCGGACATGCCCCCTGCTTTCCTGCATGGTCTGTGTTAGATTTGCAGTTGAGTCAGCATGACCTCATGAATATTCATGGCATGCTGACGTCATACCGTTCAACTGCAGCCTCCGAGTAAGACTTATTTAGTCTTACATGGAGGGTTTGTGAATCCGGGGGTGTGTCTTGTACTTCAAGACAATTATTTTAGAATGTGAGCTTTCTCTGCCATGTTTCTGAATATTTAGAACTTTATGCAGCTAGATATGCTTCCTTTATTTATTCTTTTTTGACAGGGTTAGTACTACTAATCTAGTAGCCTGTCTTCAGGGAAGATCAAAAGTGGTATTGATACTACTACTAGGGGAAATTTGGCTAGAGCATCAGAGAGCTTCCACCGCTCTTAGTAGTTGCTAGACAACACTGAAGGGCTCCAACAGCAGCAAGGAATAGGCCAAGGAAAGCAGCAGCATAGAGGAGGTGAGAAAAGCTATAGAGAGTTTGGAGGTGGAAAATGAGAATTTGGAGAAACAAATGTTCACTATGGCGCTTCAGAATGTAAACGATGATTTTTGTGTGGTGGGTGTTTCAAATAGGTGACTCAATGGAGAAGGAAGCATGCAAGTCTGTTGAAGTGGTGCCAGAAACAGAACTGGCATTTAGGGGGCTTGCAGATGATGATCTGGTGTTTCATGGTATAAGATGGCAGGTAATTTTTTCATATGTGTTGATGCTGGTAATGTGGAAAAGGAACAAAGTAATGTGGCAGCAAAGAATGCAGCAGTTAAACCTTATGCAGCAGTGACAGAAAGCAAAAGAGGAAAACAACAACTGAGAAGGTGTCTGATTTTGTGGCAGCAGATGATGCTGTAACTAAAACATATGCAACAGGCAAAAAAAGAGAGTAGCAACAAACTGTAAGTAAATCAGCAGCAGTGAAATAACACTGTATGGGACAATTTCTTAAGTCTTCTGTGATTTAAAGTACAAGAAACTCAGTCTTGTATATATACTGTGACAGTTAATTTTTGTGACTTACCATTTGAACCTGGGGGGCTAATGCCATTTCTAGAACTGTGTAACAAAAAGGACATTTATCTTTGGGACAATTATTTGTTTTCTGGTAGCAACTTAAATGTTAAAAAATGTTTCTTTGCAATTTACAAATGATAAGCTAGAAGAAGGAGATGTTAAAAAACACATGTAGGGTTTGTAAGAAACTACTGATAATAGTGTGAAAGTTAGAAATGAGAGAAACTTAAGGAATGGAGACTGGAAGTTGGAAACATTTTTGAAATGTAAAAAAAAAAACTCTGTGAAGTACATACCAAGTGTTATTTTTATTTGTTTATTTATTTATTTATTTATTTATTTATTTAGTTGTGGCTGGCAATAAAGGGACAATAAGTTATGCTGGCCAGCCTAAATCAGATATCTTTTGTGGGTAATTTTCTCATTTAATTAATTATTGTGACAAAGTACAATATAATGAGTATGGTGAGAAAGGACATACAGCATGGTGTGTAGCTGAATGCAGTTTGTGTAAAAAAGGGACAAGGTTTTGGATAGACTGTCAAGAGCAAACAGTAAGTAATGAAATATACGTGCAAAGGAAAGAAAATATATACAAGGAAGGAAAACAAGAGGCCGGGGAGAAGGTGAACTAGGTGAAGAAGAAACTGTAGTGGAAGAAAAAATATGGAGGGGGAAACTGAGGCAGGAGAATGCATGCAGGAAGAGGGGTTAGGAGAAGGAATTGATATTAATAGCTGTTTCTGTAGTTCTCACCAGTGAGATATTTTAGAATCAAGGATAATATGTACATAAACCAAGGGGAAAAATAAATTGAGGAAAGAATAAAAATAAGAAACTTAAAATTTAAAAATATTTATCCCAACCTTAAAAAGAAGGAAAGGCAACAATTTCTGAGTACTTTCAGTAAGTGCAAACTTCTTTTTCTTTCAGCTTTTCCTGGTTAGTGGTCACCACAATGGATCACCTGTCCGCTCATGATTGGCAGTGGAGTTTTACAGTGTCGAGTTGCCAGCATGGCGCTCAACCTTCCAAAGAAGGCAATCACATGCACTCACACCTAGGGCCAATTTAGAGTGTCCAATCCACCTGCAGCATGTCTTTGGGATGTGGGAGGAAACTGGAGCACCCGGAGGAAACCCATGTGACCACAAGGAGGACATGCAGACTCCGCACAGAACGCACCCCAGCCATGGATCGAACTGGAGAACCTCTTGCTGTGAGCTGACAATACTAACCGCTGCACCACCGCGACTGCCCGTCGAACAGTATTATTAATTCATAAGAAGGATAGGAATACTGAAATAGTGTGCTAAATGTGATGTTGATGCTATTCTGTCAGAGGATGTAAGATTCCTGACAAATGAAGAAAGACTGCAAGCAGGAAAAATTGTCAGGTAGAAATATAATATGGAACTTATAAAGTGGACATTGTTCTAGAGTGGTTATGTTGTGTAAAAAAAACACTGAAAACACTAGATGTAATGTTGGTAACAATGAGAAGGTTAACTGTTGTGGATGTGAAGTGGAGAGAGCATGTTTATAGAATTATAGCATTATATGCATATATATATATATATATATATATATATATATATATATATATATATATATATATATACCTAGCAAGGAAAGAGAGAATCTGTTTCATCAACTATTTTACTGAATAGTGCTTAATGTGAACATTATAACTGCGGAGGACTTTAATTGTACTTTAAGGGGAAAATGTAAAAAGAAAGGCAAGGATGTAAAAAAATTCAGAAAGTTGTCAAATGTGGTAAATTAGCTGAGTCAAACAAAAGTCAATGGACTTACAGAGGGGGGATCTGGGATCTGAAATTCATTATTTTACATTATCGGAAGACTTGGTGGTAGCAGATGATACAATTACAATGTTTTTTTTCAGACCATTTAGCAATATGGTTGGAGGGGATAGAAGAAAGTGAATATATTAAAAATAAGAATGGGGCATAAACAGAGTAAATGAGAAATTACAGGATAATATTGGAGAGTTGGAAGTATAGCATTTATGGAAGGAACTATAACCATGAAGGACAGCTATAAAAATGGTCTAAATGGTAGCTTGAATTTTGAAAAAAAAAAGTATAAAAAGTTTGCGTTTTTTTTCAATGGCAGAAAGGAAGAGAAAATGATGTATGGGAAAATGTATAGAAATATATTACAAAATTTAAAGAATTATAGAAGATAGTATTATGATATGGAAAAAGAAATATATTAAAGAACTCAAGAAAAAATGTAAGGCATTACTGTTTAGGCACATATATTATTTACAAGGGAGAAGAGACGAGGTATCTGTACAGTTGGGTAAAATAGTATAGAAGGATATTAGTGTAATGAGGGAAATGAAAAATGTAAAAGGAGGGGAAAATAACGCAAAAGTAAATTATGGTTATTGTAGTACAGGGTGTCAAAAATATGTATACGAATAAAAAGAAGGAAATAAAAGAGAGAATGGAAAGTTAAAAAAAAAACAGCAGCAACAATAACAATAACAACAGCAACAACAATATCCAGAACAAGTTACAAAAGATTTTGAAAATTAAATTATTAGTGAATTGGGTGAAGTACTTAGGGAAATAAATACTGATTCGGTATCAAACCGAGAGGGTATAAAGTATGGAATATACAAGAAATGAATGGACTGGTAAATAGAGTATTTTGTAAATATGCTGAATGAATGGCTAAAAGAATGGTCTGTTTATGAAGAGCTATGTAGTGAGAAGAAAGTTGAGAATAATGAAATAAAATCCTATCACACTAAATACAGATTATAAAATGTTTTTATAAGAATAATACAGAGGCAGTGGAAGGAAGAATGAAGCTTATTACGGAAGAAAGTATATATGGTATAAAAGTGAAGGGATTTCAAGAATTGTTATTGGTTGTAAGAGAAACTGTGGATGATATAAATAAAAGGGAGGATGTAAAAGTTATGGTAGGTGACATTAGCAAGGCATTTGATACAGTGAAACATGATACTCTGTTGGATGTTATTGAGAAGTATGGAATAGGTAGCAGAATTAAGAAAGTGTGTATGTTAGCATATTAAAATATTCAAATGAGAGTGTATTAAATGGGTGGCTGAATAAAGAAATCTGCACAAAGTATGATATTACGAAATGATATCCCAGGAGTGGAATACTGCTTGCATTTGTAATGAATGCAACAGTGAGTGACGTCGCTTACAAAATGACAGCTGCTAGATATGTGAAGCAGAAAAATAAGTGGTGACTCCAACAGTTTTGACATACACAAATGATGTAGCTGTAGTTGCTAAGAACAAAATAAGGATGAAGGAAGTGTTGATTTGTCTGAATGGATGTTAAAAGGAATTGAGAATGACCCTGAATAAAGACAGAAGTAAGAGTTTGGGTAATATGGTGAAAATTGAGGTGTGTATTTTTTATAAATGAAGCATCTTTGCTGAAAATAAAAATTTGGAATGTGAGCTTAAACATTATAAATGGAAGATTTGATAAAAGGAATGAAAGAAATATGCCTTCTGTGGAAGATGTACATATTAGTATTCAGGGGAAAATATGTATCTGGTAAATTCAGTATTAATGGGAAAATAGCATATATGTCAAATATTTATATGTTCCCAGAAAAATGTGAATAGGAAATTGTAAAATTTATGTTTTCTTTGATATGGGGTTCTAGATTAAACCCAGTGAAAAGTGATGCGTAATATATGAGTGAAGATGAAGGGGAAGCAGCCTTACCAAATCCAGTTGCTTATTCTGATTCATTAAACTTACATAGAGTTTTAAAGTGGGTAAAGGCAGTCAAATAGAATTTAATAGTGAGAATGTTTTAATATTTACACAAAGAAAGTCTGGGAGAAAATGAGAATAAGAAAAGGAGAAAAAAATATGTAAAAAATTAAAAACTATCAAGAAAAAATGCTAATATGGAAATAAAAAAAATGATGATGCAGAGAAAGATAGAAGGATGTGGTATATATAATAATGTGATGAAACAATATTATTTGCTTGGTCGAGTGATTGAAATAATTCCTTCATAGACTGAAATAGTGTTCTAGGAGGATAATGCGAATGCCATAAGAAAATGTTGGTCACCTCTTCACCCCTGTGGGAGTACTCATTGTGCAGGTCACATCTGTGAAGATGTTCGGTTGGGTTTTGTGTTAGCACTTGTATATGCACGCACACGCGCATGTGTGTGTGTGTGTGTGTGTGTGTGTGTGTGTGTGTGTGTGTGTGTGTGTATGTGCCTATAGCAGCATTAACAAGGCTGCATAAATGTGTGAGACTACCTGGGTAGTCACACTAGTTGGGCTAGATTTGGAATCATGACTATGGTTTTCTTTGTGTGCATGTGTCTGTGTGTGTGTGTGTGTGTGTGTGTGTGTGTGTGTGTGTGTGTGTGTGTGTGTGTGTGTGTGTGTGTGTGTGTGCGTGTGTGTGTGTGTTGGAGCATACCTCTGGATGAATGAATGAGTGTTTCTGTGAGTGTGAGGCAGTGTGAGAAGTCTTTCTTGTGAATGAGTGTGTATGTGTGTGTTTGTGTGTGTATGTGATTGTGTGTGTGATTATGGGTGTGTGTATCCGTGTGTGTATTTGACTTCATGCATTAGTGTGGAGTGTCCATTTGCTAACATCTGTTAGTGCTACACCTGTCTCTGAAAAACATTTTCTATCTTTCTCACACTATTTCACCAAACCCCATTGGGAAATTTCTGTGAAAGGTGAGGTCTTCAGTGAATCCTAGTGATATTCCTTTGGGGCACACTATGCTTTTCCATTCAGGAAAGTTGTTTGTTCATTTCAATATTCAAACTTTTCTTTTATATTTTATTATTTTTTAATTTATATAGGAAGCTTGTGCAGACATTATGTCTACTGCTTTAAGCATCCATTTGATTTAGCTTTTAAGAAGCCCTTTTTTAACATAAACCTTTCCCTAGACAATCATATAAAACGTGTCTAATTTCATAAGGGCCAGACAAAAGTCTCAATATTTCAAATCCTTATGAATTATACTGTCTGCAGTTTTACTCTGGAATTTAACTTACATGGTGTATTTCTTATAACTTTGTACATCTTTTCATTTAGACTTTGAATGTAGGTTCACAGGTTCACAGGTTCATAGGAGGTTACGAGGCTAATGGCCTTAGGGCCTTTACAAGCCTAACAGTATACAAAACCTGTGTACCCTAACTGACCATCATTAGATGGTCATTGTTAACAGAGAAATTTTATGATTAGCACCAACTACCCCTGTCAATGAGGGGCATAGGTGCCAACCCAGGGTGAATTTCTGGTCACCCATCCACTTGTCAAGGTTGTGCTTAAATAGGGTCATTAAAGAACTCTGCTTCATGTGAAGTGGAAGCTTATTCCAGAGGAGTGGCAAAAAAAAATGATATAGCTGTCTCTCCAACATGTTTTGTTAATGTCACGGTCTAGGGTATGATTTCTGGAGCGAGTGACTTTTCTCTCATTTAATTTTGGATATGCAGCATTTCCATGAGTGTAGAGTCAGAGACTGCCCTGTAGGTCAAGCACAGGTCAGGTCTCAGAAGACAGTATGATACAGAGTACAGTGACAGGGATTTCAGTCTTTTCAAGTAAGTCACATTTTGGAGGCCCAGGATTCTCTTCGTTAGAAACCTCTTTGGTCTCTACAGCTACTGCAGATGTCTGGTGAGGTACATATAGAAGGAAGAATTGCAGTCAACTAGTAGTCTGATAAGGCTTGAGTACAGAGGAGCTATAACCTCCTTAGTCTTGGATGTGATGCCCTTATTTATGAGATGAACAGTGTAGAAGACTTTCCTTACCACTGCAGATATATGGTAACTGAAGTTAAGGTTGCTATCAACCTGTGTTCCCAAGTCTCACACCACTGGGATCAAGCTTAGAGGAGTACTGTCTATATCATAATTAGCAAGGGCTGCTTCTTTGCTAAAGGGGTTAATGAGGCTTTTTTTTCTGCTTTTAGTTTTAGTCCATGAATTTGGCACCAATCATTTGTCTGTGTCAGCCCTGTCTGTAATATGTTTACATCATTGGGGGGTTTGCTTATTGCACCCAGTTTGCAGTCAACTGCAAACTTGGTAACCACAGCTCTTTTGCCTGGACCTCAGAGAAATAGATTCCAAGCAGTAGAGGGCCCATCACAGATCCCTGTGGTACCCCAGTGGTAACTGATCTATTGATGGAGGTGGACTCCCCAACTCTGACAGTGTGCTTTCTATTTGTGAGCTATTTGGCTACCCATCTAGTGATGTATGGGTTAATCCCAAGCTGGGAAAGTTTCTCAGTGATCCCTGAGTGGGGAATTGTGTCAAAGGCCTTGGCTAAATCAAGCTAGGTGGTATGTACTGCTTTGCCCTAATCCAGGGCTATGGTGACATTCTCAAAGAAGCCTATTAGGTTTAATAAGCAAGATCTACCCCTAACAAAACCAAACTGGGTCAGGTCAAGAGCTTGAAGGTCACCTGTATCTTTGTTTTTAAATTCCATGATGATTCTTTCCATGGCCTTGCAGATAAGGCTGGATAGGTTTATAGGTCGATAGTTTTCGGGGTCGGTTGATGGACCCCCTTTGTGCAAGGGGATTACTGTTGCTGTTCTCCACTCTGCAAGAACAAAGACTGTGTTCACACTATGGTTAAAGTCAGTGCCAAGTGGTTCTGCTAGGTCTCGTAGATTGTTTAGTAAGCAATCTGGGATGTTATCTGGTCCATAGAGGCCGTGTTTTTGGCCTTGAAGAGCATGGATATGACCTGCTCTTTGGAGATACTCGGTACAAAACTGGTATCATGAATGCTTTGAGGTACGGTTGGTGGAGACGGTGGGGGGTAAAGTTATTGTTAAATCTATCTGCTAGCACCCTGGCAATTTCCTCAGGTTCAGTGTGAGTGGTGCCATCCACTATAAGTTCAGCACACAGCTGGGCATTCCCTTTTAGGTTTCGTATGTAGCTAAAGAATGCCTTATGGTTGTCTTTAGCTAGAGATGCTAATTTTCTCTCTTACCTAGCCTTAGAGGACTTTGCAAGCTATCTGATTTGCTTGTTCAAGCTGTGGAGGGTATTCTTCCTCTGTTGAGTAAGTTACCTCTTGTTCTTAGATATCAGTTTCTTTCTTTTGTTATATAACTTATTTATATTTACAGTCCACCTGAGTGGCTTGTTTTTTCTGGAGGACCTGGTTTTAGGCCTGTCAGGTAGAGCTGAGTCAATACATTTGTTTAAGTGCCTATATAGGTCATCTGTGTACTCTTCTGAATAGAAGTTATTGCTGGCTTTGTTAGCAGGGGCGTTGAAACTTTTTAAACCGTTGCTTACTAGGCCATAATTTGAGTTGGAGAAATTTTTCATTTTTTTTTAATCCTGTGGGGGTGTCAGGTCTGATCTTTACTTCAAACAAAAACTTGCCTGGGATGACATGCTCAACATGCCACGCTGCTTTGCTAGAGATGGCTTGCACCTGTCACCCTTAGGCTTTTGAATACTGGCCAAGGCTCTTGCCACCCCCATAGTGCCTTTTTTAGGCAAGGCTCATAAGACAAACCCACTGCTGTAAATAGCACAAGTAACAAAAATCTGAGGGTAATACTACTTAATGCCAGAAGTCTAAACCTCAAAATGCACACACTCAAGGCACTCCTTACTATGGAGAAAATCGATATATGTGCAGTAACAGAAACCTAGTTTAAGGATCCAGAGAGCACCCCAGCATTACCAGGCTACAACTCATACCATACATTTCGGCCACAGAACCCGGACCGAAATACAAAAGGTGGGGGAGCATCCATATTCATCAAGGATACCCACAACTCCAGGTTAGTGGCACAGCACAATGCTTCAGAGATTATCCACATGCAGCTAACAACGGGCAAAACTGCAATTCAAATTGTAGCTTGCTACAGATTACCCACCATGTCCCAGGACCCCCATTCTGCATTTCTGGAAGCACTGGGTAACATAAAAGTTCTACCAAACACCCTAATTCTGGATGATTTCAACTACCCAAACATTAACTGGGAGAACTACTCAAGTACTAACTCCATTGCCCAACATTATCTAGAATTTATAAACTCAAATGCCCTGGAACAACTGGTCAACACTCCCACCAGAGGTGACAACATATTGGACCTGGTCATCACCAACATGGGCGACCGGTGATCCACACCAGAGGTCAACCCCTTGCTGGATAGATCTGACCATAAACAAATCACTTTGGATATCCACATTCCGCCCCCACCCCCGGAGAAGGAAACCACCATGAAAAACTTTTCAAAAGCAAACTTCACATTACTTAAGATGGAGGTGGAAAGCTTCAAAGACTCCATGCTAAAAGATAATGCTGTCCAAGCTGCAAAATCCTTTACTAATGCATTCGACTGGCACCTACAAGTATGCATGGATCATGCTATCCCAAACAAAACCAAGACTCACTCCTCCAAGAAAAGGAAACGAGTCTGGCAGACCCCTGCCATAAACAAGCTATACAATAGAAGGAGGAAACTAGTACAGAAAGGAGTAAAATACCAAGAAGGGAAGACATCCCTGATCAGTATCAGCAAGAAACTATGATCCCTCATAAAATCGTTCAAGGCGAGCTTTGAAAGAAAAATTGCCAAGGACTCCAAAGGTAACCACAAGGCATTCTTTAGCTATGTCAAGAATCTAAGTGGCAATGCTCAGATCTGCTCTGAGTTAGTGCAGAATGGTACAAAATACACTGAACCAACTGATAATGCCAACATCCTGGCAGACAGGCTCAGTGCAAACTTCACCCCCCTGTCACACCCAAAAGAGCTCCTAACCATACCAGAAGAATTTAGAGCCCCTGAAATCACAGACACTCAGATTAAAATAGCCCTCTCCAAAGCCAAAAACACAGCATTAATGGGACTGGACGGTGTACCAGGCTGCATCCTACATGAGGTCAAAGACGGACTAACCCCTCACCTAAACACACTGTTCAAACTCAGCCTCTCCACAGGCTACATACCCATAGAGTGGTGCACAGCAACGGTTATTCCACTCCACAAAGGTGCAGCCACAACAGACCCCAGGAACTATCGCCCTATAAACCTGACTAGCTTTGTCTGCAAGGCTGTGGAGCACATCATCATGGAACTCATTAACAGAGGCATTGGGAATCTCTAAACACTGGACCCTACCCAGTTCAGCTTTGTTAAGAGCAGATCATGCCTCCTAAACCTGGTGGACTTCTTTGAGACAGTTATCAAGGCTATAAATGAGGGAAAGGTGGTACACACAGCCTACCTAGACCTCTCCAAGGCCTTCAACACCATTCCACATTCTGGTATTATAGACAAGCTCACCAGCCTGAACATAAATTCCTATGTTACAAGATGGGTTGCCAATTGGCTCACGGACAGAACCCACATGATGAGAGTTGAGGGAGCTAGATCTGACTCTAAACTGGTTACAAGTGGCGGTCCCCAGGGCTCAGTCCTAGGACCCCTCCTTTTCGGCATATACTTCTCAGCGGTACAGTCAAGCACAGGAGGACTATGGCTGACCATGTTCGCAGACGATGGCAAACTAGGGGCTGTAATTGACACACCGGCTGACACAGACATCCTCCAAAAGGATCTCACTGAGACGGATACCTGGTGTCAAAATCATGGCCTCAAGCTAAATGCCACAAAGTGCATAGTTATTCCCTTTGGAAATAACAAAGTACCCACAAACTAGCACATAGGTGATAGTCCCCTAAATACAGAAAACTTAATAAGAGATCTGGGGACCCAAGTAGATAGTAATCTCTCCTTTGATAATCACATTGCCAAAGTGGTTAGAAAATCCTTCTATGTGGCCCACTTGATCACAAAAGGGTTTACATCCAAGAGGTCATTGTGCCTCTCTTCTCATCACTCATCAGGCCCATCATAGAGTACAAAGCCCCATTTGGGATGTACCTTACAAGACACCTGCAACAGCTGGAAAGACCACAGAAGTCCCTCACCAAGAGGATCACTGGCCTCAAACAGGAGCCCTATGCAGCTCGACTGAAGAAACTCCAGCTGTACTTGGTTGCATACCGCCTGCTCAGAAGTGATCTCTGCCTGACATACAAGGTCATGTCCAACCCAGAATTGATTAACATTCTCCACCTAAAGAAAACCTTATCCCCTTGAGCCACACACTCTAGGGATCTAAACCTCACCACAACAATAAATAGGACATGCTGGAGGGATAGATTTCTGTCCGAGAGACTTCCCATGCTTTGGAACAAGATTCCAATCTACATTAAAAACTTGTAAAAGTAAAAGCACCCACTGTACCAAGCACAAATAAATCCTGATCCTGGAAGATAAAAATGCTTTATTGCAAAAGCACCGAAAGTAACACTCCAACACTCCAAATAGACGCTGATAACAAGAAATACACTCCAAGAGTCTCCAATAACGTATCCAACAAACGTTTTCATCACCAACTTCTTCAGTAATAATGGCCATATTGTATAATGAGTGTTTTTATACACCATTTGAAATCTGTCAGAGCCACATTAACCAATCATATTACAAATTGTTTCGTAAAGTGCTTAATGAGTATGAATACATAAAATTTCCTTATAACCTTAAAAAACATGAGATTAAAAATACAAAAATTAGAGCTTCATAGTGGCTTCACTCATCCTGTAACTATTGTTCAATAAATATTTTAAAACATATTAAAAACACTTTAATAAATCATTTAAAAACTAGTTACTGTTTTTCACTAAAAAATGTTTGAATAAATAAAATTAAATAATAGGGCCATCTGGTGGCTTGAATTGATAATGCATCAAAGAAAATTAAAGAACATTTTTCTTAATAAAAATAGTTGATAGTGAAAGAACATTTTAAGGATTCCTTTGTCAATAATAATAGACTAAAATACAGTGCAATTGAATTAAAATTAGAGTTTTGCAGCCCTCAGTTTTAATACTGGGGCTAAAGATACCATATCATTAAGCCCTAGATTCCGATTTGCATCAAGAAGGAGTTGCCAATACAATTCTTTGTATTCAATAAGTGTTTCCCACATACCACCTCTGGGGTTAGTGGGGACTACCTCCAAAATAAAAAATTGATAACCAGGGGTCTCACATTTTGCTGAATGCTTACTAAGTGCATTTTTTTCATTCTTCACCCTGACATCATATAAGTGCTCATATATTCTCTGCCTGAGCCTTCTCTCACTCTTTCCCACATAAAAGGAAGAGCATTTTTTACAGATAGCTATATAAATGATTCCTATAGTGTCACAGTTGGCAAAGGTGTTTAAATGTAAAGTCATGTTTCTCGCTTTTAGGTACAATGTGTCTCCACAAATTAAATGTGTACAATAACTACATTTTCCACATTTATATAGTCCTTTCTTTGGTCTGTTACTGTTATAGATAGAGTTGGCTTTCAGGCCACCCTCCAAAATATTTTTAATACTTTTACCTTTACGGTAAATGTGGGTAAGATCATTGTCAAATATATGTTCTAAATCTGAGATTTTGGAAAAGCTGTTCCATTCCCTAGAAAAAATGTTTCTTAAAAATGCCGATTGTTGACTGAAGGTAGTAATAAGCCCTGTCTTGTTCTCTAACTTCTTCTGTTCTTGCTGTTGAGGTGGGACCAAATTCTCGTCCTTGCCCAAAATGGGGGCAAATGAGTCAGCTCTTTTGGTGTTTACTTCTTCAGTCACTTTATTGAATAGTTCTGTAGGATAACCTCTCTTAATAAATAAATTCCTTAAAAAATTGCTTTCTTCAATGAATACTTCATTGTCCGAGGTCATTCTACTCAACCTCACCAGTTGCCCTTTCACTACCCCTTTCTTCTGATGAGGGGGATGGCAACTGGTGTAGTGCAAATAAGAATTGGAGAAGGTTTCCTTTCTGAAGATACGTGATGTAAAGGAACCTTCTTTTTTGCCGATACAGACATCCAAGTATCTCAGTTCTTGGTGGTCAAAGTTGCTGGTAAATTTAAAAAAACTAGAGGTACTGTTTAAATAAACCAAAAGGTTCGTAAATTGTTCGTTGCTTCCTTTCCAGAAAAAGCACAAATCATCTAAAAACCTTGTATATAAAACACATTCATTTAAAAGTGGGGAATTTAGAAGATATTTTTCTTCCCAATATGCCATAATGATGTTGGCATAGGCTGGGGCGCAGTGTGCCCCCATTGCAACGCCTTTTTCTTGTTTAAAATATTCTCCTTGGAAGTAGATAAAATTATTTTTTAATACTACTTCCATCAAGGTTAAGATATTTCTAAAATCTGTGTGAGTCAACCTTTTGCTTGCAACTAGCTTTTCTTCAAACCAATGTAGTCCTGTGTCATGGGGAATACAACCGAAAAGGTCAATAACATCCATTGTGCCGAAAGCTATATTGTCCGTATATAGGGAAGGCTTAATTTTTCTCAGAAGATCCCACGAATCTTTTAAAATATTGTCACAGCCTTCAAGTATGTTTTTGACTTTGTGATCTACAAATTTCGCTAAAGGAGCTGTTATTGAGCCCTCAGCTGACACAATTGGTCTAAGCGGTGGATCAAGGCTGTTCTTGTGCACTTTGGGAATCCCAAAGATGCACGGAATTTTTGGTTTCTCAACTACCAAGTATTTGTAAGTACCATGATCAATAGAGCCTTCCATCAGCATGTCATGTAATAAGACCTGAATCTTTCTATAGGCAATATTGACCTCATTGATGGAAACCCTAGTGTATTTTTCTGAATCATTTAAAAGCTCCATCATTTTTCCTTCATATTGGATTGTCTCCATTACAACAACCCCACCCCCTTATCGGGTTTCATAACCCTCAAGTCACGGTTGTTACTAATAGTTCTTAAAGTATTCTTTTCATCATGTGTTAAATTAGAGTGGAAATGTTTTGTTGTTAAATGAGTTCTAATTTCATTTTCCACTTTTAACTCGAAGTTTCTGAGCTGAGGGTGTATGGGGGGGTTAAATGTACTATTACGCTTTAATTGATTGACATCACAATCTAAGTGTCTACCCTTGAAAAACAGCTCTAAATTCTTTTTCCGAATAAACAACTTGATGTCTATCAGTAGTTTGAAAATGTCCATTTTTTGTGTAGGGATGAAGGTGAATCCCTTTGAAAATAAGTCAAACCAGGTTTTATCTATACTAACTTTGGAATAATTGAAAATGTTGAAACCATCATAGGTAAAAGTACACATATGTTTAGTGATACCATCAACTAGTTCCAAGTCTGTTGCCTCATCTGAAATTGCCTTCCCCCCCCCCCCCCTGTAGTTTTTTGAATTGTAAAATACTTTTCCTTAATTCATGAGTCTCTCTGATCTTCGTGGGGGGGGGGTATTCCTCAGATTCTAAATTTTGTTCCTGTTCTTCCTCATTTTCAAATTCCCCCCAATCACAATCATGTGTCTCTTGTCTACCCCAATTACCATAACCATTCCTAAATGTAGTTTTTGGTTTTGGGTAGTGTGTGTTATTTCTGTACTCTTCTTGGTCTCTTTTGATTTTTCCTATCTTTCTATTTTGTACCTCTTTACACTTTGCATCAACATTTTTAAACACACTCTGATATTTCACTCTATTAGCTTCAACTGTATATAACAAGTCACTTAAGATGGCTTTGTTAATACTTTCAATGTCCAATTGCAACTTTTCCATTAGTCTCTCATTATTTTTAATAATAGCTTTCATAATATTGAACCCACAATTATCAAAAATGGAGGTTAATTCATTACAAAAATCTGACCCCTCCGTAACATTGTTAGGGTACTTGCAGACCCTTAGGCCTTTGGGAACAATATTTAAAGAAATACAATGCTTAAGATAATCGTTGTCAATGTCCAAAGTCTTGTATTTAATAAGAAAAAATTCAAGGTCATTCAACAATGTAAAAAACGTGGCGCTGTATTTGGCAGAGCTATGCTCCGAACTAAAAGCATATTTTGCATTTAAACATTCAGAAAACAGTTTCTGTGTACCTGAAACATTGTATTGTCTGTCCCCTGCACATTGGTGCTGTTTTCTTTGACCTTTAGGTCTTGCTGCCACAACATCAGCTTCGTTGGTGTTGGTGTTTGTAAAGTCAACAGTAATGTGAGGAAAACCCTCTAGGCTGTTATCACAATTGTCACTTTCTTCAACATTTAAAGTCACTTGTTTAGAATTGTCCGTTGTATTCTCCCTCGTACCAACAACTTTCTGTATAGCTTCCTGGTTTCCCGGTAGCTGTATGGACGAGGCGAGTGTGACAAATGATTGGCTTAGGGGCATCAATAAACCGATCAGTTGCGTTAGTTGTCCAATCAACTTACGCAATTCTCCTGTCTCTGTACTCCTAGGACCCTGATCTGCGCTCGGTAGTTGCTCCATATATAAACTGATAAACCGTCAAGGTCATGTCCAACCCAGAATTGATTAACATTCTCCACCTAAAGAAAACCTTATCCCCTTGAGCCACACACTCTAGGGATCTAAACCTCACCACAACAATAAATAGGACATGCTGGAGGGATAGATTTCTGTCCGAGAGACTTCCCATGCTTTGGAACAAGATTCCAATCTACATTAGGCAGAGCTCCTTGCAAGCACTCTTCAAGAAAAACCTTGAGAAGTGGATGGGAAACAGAAAGTTTACCCCGGGGATCACTTCAGTGGCTCTGCTGGACAGAGGCACAGGGAACTAATCTAAGGGGCATCGAAAGCCAACACATTCTGGCTAGGCTTATAAATGCCTTCAGGCAGATAGCCTAGTACCTACTTATGAACCTATGAACAAGACTGATTTATGATTTGACCTTACCTAGGATGACAACATATAGGAGGGTAGTGCAGCGAACACCCACATTGGTCAGCACTAGTATTCGGACAGATGATCCTCTCGTGGGGGTGCAGACCAACTGTTCCAGGGCATCTGAATTAACAAAATTCAAGAACCTCGGAGTGATTGTGTTTGCACTCATGTAAGTCACCCAGTCGATGGAAGGATAGCTGAATGCTCCAATGACAAAGGTATTTGACTGTATACTGAGTGACTTTAGGAAGTCCAGATAGATGGTGTTCTTCTCCTGGTTCATGGTTGGAGGACCTGTAGCTAGCGATGATATGGTAGGGGTGTTTGCCTATAGTTATTTGGAGTTGGAGTAGCTCAAAAAAATCGTACTGTTTTACCAGTCTTGAGGTGTATTTGGATTTAATGAACATGGATACACCTCCACCTTTGGTTCTTTCATGCTCATTTTGAGGTTTAAATATGTGAAAGACATTGTAGCCTTGTACAACTGGGGTGCTCTCTGCGACCTTGAACCAAGTCTCAGTGACTGCACAGACATCAGCATCTTTGAAGGTGAGGAGTGCTTCCAGTGAGTGAAGTTTATTGTTTAGCCTCCTAGCATTAAGCAGTATGACCTTGAGTTTGATTCTAGTGGATTTCTTTACATAGGTAGTTTTACTGTTTAACATTACCTAAAAAAGCACTATGGGAGAGACAAGCATCTTTGCCAGTATCTGAAAACCTTGAGGAGACAGCTGAGGCCATCTCTGGAAATTCAGCATTGTCTGTGACATCATCCTAGGTGAAGGCAGAATGCTGTGTAGGGCTAGGGACATACCTGCCTGGGACACATAATCTGAGAGTTCAAGTCATGTTTCTCTTCCAGAGAGGTAGATCTGAAGTCATCACTCCAACATGTAGTATGACAAGAGTCATAACAGTAATTGTTGCTGAGTGACTTGAGTGCATGTGTGATTTGATGGATCGTGATACCTGACAGACAGATGACCATGACCTTCTACATGCCCACCCTGGTGAGGGGGACATCTGTATATCTGTCTATTGAATTACCTATGACTAGAACATTAGATTTTGAAGTTTCTTACCTTAGGGGCTTAATTGTTGAGGCAGTGATATGTGTGTTGTGTAGTGGTGGACTCTGTTTGTGTACCAGTATCTATAGGTTGTTTGAGCTTGGGAGGTCTCTGGTCTTTTGGTAGGCTTTTAGTGAGTACATCCGTGTATATGGATTTATGTGTCTTGACCTTATCTTGTGTGAGTGGAGATGTGTGTGTGCTGATAACCTGTTTTGTGCCTTGTCTATTGTTATGTGAGAGGACTGATTCTAGTTTCATAGTGTAGTTATATCTCTCACATGCTGTATTTCTTTGCTTTAGGAGCAAGTGATTGTCAGTATACATGAGGCAATTGCTACATTGCCTCAGGATGCCAACGTCAATGAGGCTGGCTGGAAAATGTTGGGAAACTGTCTGTCCAAAGTAGCAGGTAATTCTTAAGTACTGATTTGTGCAAAGACAAATTAGATTAGCTATTGCTCTGGGATTAACAAGGGGACTTATTCTACAGAAGATCACGGATGAAAAGTGGGGTGACACTGCTCAGTGTTTAGCTGAGTTGCCTGCAGTGCAGAAGTGTGGCGCTGCATTGCCAGAAGAGCAGCAAGAAACCTGGGAAGATTTCCCTGACTGGTGTCTAGGTAAAAAATAGTCTTGAGGCATTTGTGTCTCTACAAGGCACCACTAACCCCCATTTGCACAATGCAAGGTTTATATACAGTTGAAATTAAACAGTTTTAAATTAGTCTGCCAATAGAAAATCACACAATGATTCTTCCTCCAGCAATTTCCAGCTCAGACAAGGCTATATTCACCCTCTTCTGCCATAAGGCTACAGGGGAGCCTTCTAAATATAAGATGTCTGGATTTGAGTTCAAGTGGATGAAAAACAGGCAAGATTCAGCAAGTCTGGATCTAGTCTATGCTAACTAAGCAATATTTCTGTGCAAACAAGTGCAGCTAATAAGCAGGCACAAACAGAAAAACAGTCAAAAAGCCACAAATGAATGCAGTAAAACAATAAAATACAGATGGAAAAGTGAAGATCAAATGCAGAGAAGATATGATTAATTGAGCTTAAACTAGAACAATGACGCTTAGAATAACAGGCACAATAAGCATTCAACCAGCAATTCCCAGCTCAGAAGGGAGGATGCTACCCTCCCCTCCCACAAAAGTGTAGACTACAAATCTTTTTAATGTAAAATAAATGCTCTGAAGCCCAAACACATAAACCAGAACTAAGACACCTTTAGAATAACTGACACAATAAGCCTTCAACCAGCAATTCCCAACTTAGAAGGATGTAAGCTAACTCTTCTGCAACAAGAGTATAAATCGTAAACCTTTCTTATGTAAGATAACTAGTTTGAATTCCAGGTGTTTAAATCAAAACTAAGAGGCTTAGAATAACAGCTAAAATTTAATCTGACTACTAAGAAGCAGTAATAAATGCAGCAGAATAAATGCAACTGAACACTTTTAAGAGCAAGCAGCAAAAAGCCAAATAAAGTAGTAAAGTGGGAAGAAGCACAGATACAGTAAAACAGCTGAATAAACTGCATTTTTTAGTAAATGGGAAGGGAGGAAACTAAAGATAATTCAGGTTTAAGAGAGTAAGGGGCAGGCCTTCTCAACTGATGTCTTCATACTCAGTAGAATGAACTGATAAGATGTGACTGGGAGGAGTGTCCAAAATCAGATTAATAGTAGGAGTGGGCATCTCAAAAACCACCATGTTTAAAAGTACAACAACAGTTGGGTGGGTGAGTGGTATTTTATTATGTGTCCAAAATATATATATATTTTTGAGTTTGAAGACAAGAGTTGTGACACACTGTTCTCAAGCAGAGCTGACAGTTAATGCCAGCCATTCATATGCCACTTTAAATATTTTACTTAGAAGTTTTAATTCGAGGGGGGAGGGGGCTGTTCCAGCTTCTTTAGTTACTGGATTGCTTTAGATAGTTTTTTTGTCAGTGGTTTTAGGTTTAAGTCCAGGTAAAGAGAGACTTAGAGTTTATGTTTATTTATTTATGTATTGATTTGACATTTGTTGACCAGAGTAGTCTGACTGTGCTATTGCACTTTTTTCAGGGGAGCCCCGAGGAGAAAAGCTCCACAGTAATAAACAGAACAAAACAAACTGAAATCAATATAACAAAGCTATAGCTCTTAGATCTGAGAAATCATATATAACAGTAATGTAACAGTTTGTGAACAGTGAGTTCAGAGATAATTTAACAGCAGTTGGAAATGATTATATACAAGATAGTTTCATGGACATATTGAGAGTACAAGTCATCAGAGTCAGGGCTCCACAGGAAATACAAAGAACAAGCAGTACAATAATATAGATAATCTATAGTTATGAATTGATAGTTCTCAATACATCTTAATAGAACAAAATATTTACAAGACAGTTTTATTTCACACTACTGCAGAAGTAGTTGCTAGTATATCCATTTATGCAGGCAGTGGTAAGTATACTGATTTTGTGCATTTATGACATTTTGTAGCACTGAAATATTATTTTATATACTGTCAGGAACTGTCTAGGATTTAGCTGTAGCCAATGGTGTAGATTTTAGAAAATATTTTTCCAGTAGGTGTATAGTTAGGAAGAATGAGGAGAGAAGGTGAGTTGGGGGCAGTTAGAGATGAGAGTTGAGGCGTTAGGGTAAAGAGGTGGTATGTAGGATAGGTGGACTGGAGGGTGAGAGCTTCAAGGAAGCTGCTTACAGAGGCATGTCAGAATTCTGATGAAGTCTCTTCCATGAGACAAAACCACTTAATGCCTTAAGATTTTATTTTTTGGTTGCTTTAATAAATTTCTAGAAACATTTCTGGACCCTCCAAGGCATTGATTTTATTTGGTTTTAAGTTTATCAGGTTGACCCTGCACCATTTCTTTAATTTTTATGCTTCCTAGTAAGAAAAATGCACTAGGGTCAAATCAGAGAAACTTTCCTAACTTCTGGGAAGTGACTCACTAGATGGCACAAAAAAGTTCTATCGGGTCACAAGGCAATTATAGAAAAATAAAGAAGATAATCAGTGGAAACCATTCACAATGGATGCCGGCAAAATGTGCTCATCATTTCTGAACAAATGAAGATCAGATAGAAGTACTTCAAAAAGTTCTGAATGAAGAAAACACTACAAATGCTGTACTGCTGCATGCAAAGCTTTCAATTAAAGAGGAAGGAAATCCTACTCTAGAGAAAGTGCAAAGTTCATGAAGGAAAATAAGGTAATCAAAAACAATAGCATCATGTGAAGTAGTTGGATATATGATCAAATTGCTGTGACTTTAGGGGACAAATGGCTTTTTTGGGTACTCATCACAGTAGGACATATATGCCAAATGAATGGAGAATAAGCACTGTCATGCCAGAGTATAAGAATAAAAGGGATATTCACAATTGCAAGCAGTACAGAGGCATGGCATTCCAGTCACACTTCATGAAGATTCTAGAAAAAGTAATTGATAACTGAATATGCGGAGTAGCAGAAAGTATGAAAGCAGATGAGCTGTTCCTCTTAGATAAGGGTGCATTACAGATGACCCAATGTTTGCAGTGGGACAGATAGCAGAGAAGAAGCTGAAGAAAAGACCAGCTGTGCATTTCTAGACTTGCAGAAAACAAATGACAATGTCCCAGGAAATCTGATTGGTCAGTCCTGTGATGGCTAAGAGTCCTTGAAACATTGGTACAAGAAGTACAAGTTATTGTAGAGGGACTCAATGACAAAAGTACGGACAGTTTCTAGACTCACAGAGGTGTCACCAGTAGGAGTGGGTGTTCATCAGGACTCAGCTCTGAGCCAGGCATAAATCATAGTGGTGATGGAAGACATCAAAAAATAGGTTTCAAGGGTCAGATGGACAAAGCTTCTGTATAAAGATGATGTAAAACTACAGCGAGGCTATGAACAGGAACCCCAGCAACTGAAAGGGTACTGGAATGTAAAACTGAAGACAAATGGCATGAAACTCTCTACAGACAAGAACATGGTAATGACAAGAAATGGGGAAACTCAAAACAAACTTAAAACAGAGACAGAAAACAGTAAAACAGGCTAACAGCTTAATGTTTCTGGGAGTTTTAGATGAGAAGGAGGGAAGTATGAATGAGGAAATCAAAGCTAAAATCATAGGTGTTGCAACCATCTGGCACAGATTATCAAGTGCAATGTTTGCCTGAAGAATGACAAACAAGTGAACATAGTGTACACCTAACAGTGGTATGACCTGTGCTTTTGTATGTCACAGAAATCTGGGCAGTGAAAACAGAGCAGCTGAGGAAACCTGAGGTGATGAGCATGAAGTGGCAGTAGAATGTACACTGATGGGCAGATGAAGACTAGGAAGACATCAAAGCAGAAGCCATAGTAAACCCAATTACAGAAAAGGTCAAGGAGAACAGATAAGCAGAAAATAATATGGTCAAGCAAATAAAGCAGATTTGGGTGACACTGGAAGAAAACAAGAAGAGATGTCTAGCCAACAAATGAATATATTGCTTCAGAGAAGATCTGAGGCAGGTAAGCATGACTGTTGAAGGAAGTAACATAGTGGATATGAGTAGATAGGCATGGCAGCAGTTGTCAAGATAACATGGATCTGAGTAAAAATGGGAAAAATGGGTTGATGATAAAGTGCTGATAAAGTACCAGTGATGTGGAGTAAGATGCACACTGAGAGACAGATGAAGAACTAAAGACATCAGAGCTGAGGGCAAAGTGGCCCTACTAGCAGAGAAGGTAAAGGAGAATGTACAACAGTGGTTCACTTACATGTGCAGGAACGCAGAAGAAGGTTTGGTAAAACAGATTTAGAAGTAGCAGAAAGAAGGTTAGTTAAGATGAAAGCATCCAGCAAAGGAATACATTGTGTGAAAGATGATCTGTGACAGGCATACATGCATAGCTGACAAAGAATGTAGAAGAACTGAACTGAAATGAGAAATCTGGAGACAGTTGACACAATAAAATGACTCATGATCAAAATGGACCAACAATATTTTTAGTGAGTAGATTTAATCAGATATGGACATTGATTTCAATAGAGTAGGAATACAAGTCATTTTCTGTACTCTACAAATGTATTTATTGGCCATTGCTAAAAGTATTCAAAGGAAAGATTGCTAACCAATAAATATTCAACAAGCTTCACTATCAAAATGTATACTCTGGTTTACTTATTAATGGATTTGATTATCTCCCAAATAATAAATCTGAGGAAGCAAATATCTTGGCTAGATACTGTGGCATAAGGAATACTGTAAGCAAAAGCTGCTAGTAAAAAAGTGTCCCCAACACAGATTAGGAGATACTATGTAGCCATCAAAGAATTAATTGTTCTTCTTTTCTTTGCAGCTCATGACATATTTCTGGATTTTATACACCAAGTGTCAGCTTGATATATATTTTATTATGTTCCAAAGAAGTCTACGAATGATAGAAGTTTATGTATCAAAACTATATTGTTCTGTCTGAGTTTTAAATCTCAAGTTATGTGTAATTCAATGGACAAAATACTTATTAAGTAACAGGAGGCAACAAGTCAAGGCTAGAGGATTAGGTCTCTACTCTGACACGGCTACTTGTACTTTGCCACAGGACTCTGTATGGGGCCACTTCTTTTTTAGAGGATTCTTCACAGATATAAACAATGAAGATGCTAATGATTGCATAAGTGGATAAAATAGTTATTCCAAAACTGATGCCAAGGTTCTCAAAGATGACATACAAAAATCCATAGCTGATGCAGAAGTGATAATCTTACCTTTTATGCTAGTTAGTGCATCATCTCAGTTTCACAAAAATTACATCAGTCATTATAACAGAGCAAATAATCAAATCATAAAAAGAAAATGCCCCTTAAGATTAATGGACAATAGTAGACAGCAAATTAAATGTTTAATAGACAACAAATTAAGGTTTGAGCAGTCAGCATCTATCAAGGTACAAATGTGTAATACATCTACAAACCCTTTTCCCACTTTTACACATGGACGCTGGGTGTCACTTCAACAATGACAATCATTTAAAGCCAAAGTTTACACCACAGGGTGGCTAGGCCTACTTCTGATGCACTTCCATACTACACACTCATGCACACACTCATACCTATGGCCAATTTAGAGTGCCCAGTCTACTTACTGCATTTCTTTGGAATGTGGGAGGAAACTGAATAACCTGGAGAAAACCCATATGAACACAGATATGTCATGCAGATTCTGTACAGAAGGCACCCAGCTAAACTGGGGAACTTCTTAATGATAGGCTGAAATTATTTGATATTCTAATCTATTACATTTCATGTCTGAAGACATGAGGTTTTTCTTGCATAGACACTACTCCAGTTTTTTTGTGAAATGCAAAAATTCTGTTTATTTCTGAGCATAACCTGTTCATATTATAGTTATTCAAAGTTTCAACAACAGATATATGCTTCCATAACATGTGACGTGAATAAAGACAAACCCAGTTACCTCCATGTGGTATAGCCTGATCTTTTGATCGTAAATTTCAAACTGTTCATCTTTAAAAAAAAAAAAGGATACAACAGCAATATATATATATATATATATATATATATATATATATATATATATATATATACACCACTAGTCCTATGTTTAATAATTCAAATTCTAATAGGGAAATTTTTTACAATTATATAATGCCTGACATTTAATGAAAATGTCTGAAGTTGATAAAGGATATGAACAAAAATAAAAGAAGTAGCATTTGGCCTCTTTGCTTTAGAAATCAGTTTGATTCCATCGATACAAAAAAACTCAAATTCTGCCTGCAGGAAAGGAGTACTGCTTGAAGCAAAGTTTCCTCACTTTCATCAACTATCTTGGAATGGGGTTAAAAAAGAGAGTGAATGGCATTCTGGTCCTAAGCCACAGACTGATAAAACACTTAATGTACGTATATCAGATGACCCATGTTTGACTAGTTGCATTGATGCTGTAGGGACTGGACAGGGAAGAATGGGAGTGAGTCATGGATACTTGCTCACCAATCCTGGGGCAAGCCAGACTACCAAAGTGTGTTGCAGTTGCAGCAATAATAGCTGGGTGGGCTGAAGGCTGCACACGCACAGATGTGGACATGCGCTTTCCATAGGCAGTGGTTGTGGAATGTAAATAGCTGACAAAGAGTACGTGGAGATCTGGCATGCTCCTTTATAGCAATATGATGCTGCTGCTGCACGTGTGTCTTCAGTCTTCTTACTGTCATTAGTTATGAGGTAGGTTGAATCTGGGGAGTCTAAGGAGGGTCTGTTACATCCACTGAATGAAGATAGTTGATCGTATCCTACTGGTCAGCTGCAGGGAAACAGAGCAATAAAACTTAAAAATAAAAATAAAAAAGATATCTTATAAGTCAGACGAAAGGACATGTAAAGTTCCTTGAAGAGGTCAGCATGATACCCCATTTAAGAACTGATGGTATCAGCTCAGCCTAATGCAACTCTGTGGTATGGTATTTACAGTATTAAACTCTTAATATGCTTAGTTTAATAAGAAAAGAGTGGTCTCAGGCATAAGTCTTTAATTAAAGTGCGTTTTGGCTTTTGATTTATTAAATATTAGTAAAGTATTTTGTTAATCTTATTTCAAAATGCATGTGGCGTTGTATTTTTACAGAATGAGCTTTACATAATAAATGATACATATAAGTCTGCTAGTAGCAAGATGGATACCTGTATGGATAAACTTGACACATACAAAGAAATAACTGAACTAGTATAATTTTGTTAGCCATTAGTCAACTCTTAGCAGTTCTCAGTGTGATATATATTTATATATGCATCTCAAGAAATCACATCTTTGCAATGTGTTTTGACCCAAGCTGACATTTTAAGAAAAGCCACATTTTGAATCTATCATTCCCTTACTCTATGCACTAATTAAATATAAAACTTTCCATAAATAGAGCAGTTTATGAAATATGTTTCCAAAGGGATATACGTTCAAGAAAAGAAGTGTAGATAATTAGTGTTACATAAAAGTCTTGCAGTTCGTAATCCAGCTCCTGACAGGAGTACAGAAATAAACTCATTATGCAGCTGTTGATTTAAGAGCATTAACAATAGATATTTCTGACTTCAGCAAGATATTTACTTCTACCCTCCTATAATGTGATAAATACATTCAGATACCTATGCATGTTTTACTTTGGCCTTTAAAGGCTTTCTAATTTAAACAAAAAAGTGTTTTAAATCATTGATTGACTTCTGCTTTAGAGTTATGTCACACATATTCTTGTGTTCCCAGTCAGGTTCTCTTAATATAGAGAGCTATAAGGTATGACCATCTGTGGTTGACTAATAAATACAATGACAGATGTAATATCTGTATCTTAGTTGTAAAGAAAATAATATGCATCATTTAAGATAAAAAAAAAAAAAACACTAGTATTGTAAATTTAAAGTATAAACTACTTTTCACATAACAGTCACATTTAACAATAAGGTACACTTTGGCATTCAATTAGTGAGGCAGCCACCTTTTCAACTCCTCAGAAATTATATCTGTAAGCTTCCTATTATAATTCCAACACCCATGATTTGAAGTTCTGAAATTACCGGAAAAAAAAAGTAAACCAAAAGGAAAACAGCAAATGTTAACAATCATTAGTCTCCTTTAAAGTTGTTTTGCAGTGGGAAAGCCCTCTGCACTCCCCACATTCTTACTACTTATATATATATATATATATATATATATATATATATATATATATATATATATATATATATATATATATATATATATATATGCAGTATATATATATATATATATATATATATATATATATATATATATATATATATATATATATATATATACTAACTTTGAGATTGCCATATCTTGGAAAAAGTGGAATAATGTGAGACACAGTAGTCTTGGACACTGTATGTGTAAGTCTCCAGTGTCACACATTTGAGATCCCAATTTCTTTTTGCAATTATGAGTCTCAAAATTAAAAACTGTATATATGTTCATTTATGTTCTATGCCATTTAAAACTTACTATTTAATGTTACACACACACACACACACACACACACACACACACACACACACACACACACACACACACACACATCTATATATATGGATTACCTTCACAAGATCAAAATACCAAAACATCGAAGTTCAAATCATTGAAATGAGAAGATCGGAACCCCACATCAATGAACGTTTACAATGCCAAAACCTGTAACATTGAAGCAGATATTGCGCATGTCAGACAACACTTTTCTGAAATGGGCATCACGCTGCAGTCATAAGAACAGCTTCTCCATTTCAACACAGCACGTACAACAAAAATGTAGCTTTTTCAATGCTTTTTCAGGGGGACAAGCACCCCTGCACCACCCATGTGAGGGGCTGCCCCCTCCACATGCTCTGAAAATTATCTATACCAAATTTGAGATCACACCACAGTGGGGAAAAGGGTAAATTTCTCAATCCTTACTGTACTACGATCTCCATTGAAAAGCATTGAAAATCTACATTTTTGTTTTACATGGTGTAAAAAATGGAGAAGCCGTTCTTATGACTGCAGCACAATTTCCATTCAGAAGAGTGTTGTCTGACATGCACAATAGCTGCTTCAATGTTACAAGTTACAGCATTGTAAACATTCACTGATGTGGGCTTCCAATCTTCTCATCTCCATTATTTGAGTTTTCATACTGTGGTATTTCGATCTTAGGTAATCCATGTATGTGTGTGTTTTAAAAATATTTGCAGGTTTGCTTGATTGCCCACGCTTTTCATCACCTCTTGTAAATGTTAAATTAAGTAACTCAGATCCTGTACTTTCCATATCGTAGGTCATCATTCCAGGTCCACAAGACTGACAAAACTACTAATCAATCATATATAGTTTATCATTTACCTGCTTAAAGGTGTGTTCTCGTGCCTTTCTGTTCTTCTCTTCTTTGTGTCTGTCCCACCTCACAGTGAGACATTAAGTTAAAGTTTCTGACATTCTAACTTACCTGTGGTTATTGGCCTGAAGTTTAGCTCAGTGTCAAATGACTAGCACCCTAATATTGGCTTTATTTTGTTAAACCCACTCTAGCTAGCCTGCATCTGGCAGCTTGATTTTTTTCTAAACCTTCAAATTTTCTACTGTGGTTTTTAAAGTTTGCATCTCTGGCCACCACACCTTATAGTAATCTGACATCCAAAGTCCATCCCTCCTCTCTTTTATTGCTATTTTCTGTAGTGCAAGCTATTTAAGCACATCGTCCACCCATTATTTTCCACAGATCCACAATACTGAGTGTCCAGCCAGCAAACCACTATTGCTGTTGAGTAAACCTCATTTACTACAAATTGCCTCCTGCTTATTTTCCCAGAGCTCCCATCTGCATGGCACCCTCTCCCCACTATGATAGGGTCCTGAATTAATCCTGATCTATCCTTGGAAGATAAGAGATTTATTTTGTTTTGCACTTCAATTAATTGTCTTAGTGCTACTGCTTTATTTTTTCTTATTTGTTGATTTAGATCTTTAAACCATTTTAAAGGTCCCTAAAACATGAAATCTCCTTGTCAGGTTATTTTGTAGTAGTATATACTTTCTAGCAATCTTTTTTGTATTTTTATATTAAGAGGACTGGTATAGTCCATCTAGCAGCAGTAGGTTGTGGCTTGGTCTGTCTGAGTTGGGAAATACTTAAGCTGCAAGTGTAGTCAGTGTATTGGCCAGACAACTTAGAAGCCAGTTTCCTGTGTTTTGACTGCCACTATAAATTTGGAGCATTTGCACAACATTGCCCATTCTGCAGAAGTGGTTAGCAGTACCCTGTGTAGATACCAAGTTTTCCTTATAAAACCACCCCTAAAACTGAAGCCGTAACTTATTGAGTGTTGAGCAACTACTTTGCGTGTTGAGTAGCACAGAGCATCTAGTCTGCACGCTGAGTAGCACAGAACATCTAGTCTGCATGCTGAGTATAGCATCTAGTTTGCATGCTGAGTAGCACAGAGCATCTAGTTTGCACGCTGAGGAGTATTGCTCCTTGAATTTAATAATATATAGCCTGGACTAGTCTCTAGCACCAAAATCAACCTAACTCAGACCACTATTAACCCATCTTGCACCATAACCTTGAAGCTCACCCAGTAAAGGACCTGATATCATGGATATGCACTTTCCGAATTTCTTTGCAGCCAACTTGGTGTATATGGGAATATTGAAACAATGTAACAGTTGTCTAATGTTCACTGACAGCAATTTAATCCTCAAAGAAACAAATACAGTATGTGATAAATGTATATACGTAATGTCTCTAGAGGCAAAACTCTTTCATACAAACACTCATAATCATAATCTGATTGTCAGAAACAGACAAGCTACACCCTCCATACATAGTACACACCCCAAACATAGACTCACTTAAGCTGAGGCCCTTAAATAAAATCTACCCAAACCAGAAAGTCATTCCATATATTCCACCTGCAAAAATTGTCCTCAGGAAACCCAAAAGCACTCAATAGAAGTAGCACCTAACACTATAAATATAATGCAAGCCAATATACTATCTAGAAATCTAGTCATAGAGGACCCCATAGTATGATATGCTGTTGCCTCACTCACTGCACTGAACAAGGAGAAAATAATGGTCAGTCATCTATCAGGGGCCAGGATCTGCCAAGCTATGCATGTAGTCAAGTTATTGTAGCACAGGTACCAATATGATTCAGCCATAGCCATGTAGGTGGAAATGAGTTGACACCTACCTCCCTAGACCTTATGAAGAGAGACATTATGGACTCCTGAACTATGTATTATAGGCTGGTGTGATCAGCATTATACCTTCACCAAGGATGATGCCACAATTTGGACTTAAGGTGATTGACTTTAAGACCTCGCTTAGTTTTTGGTGTCATTCTAGTGGGATAGAATATTTGTCAGCATGAGAAGGACATGGTTCACACAAGGTAAAAGGTTTGATCCTGACCTTTGGCCAATGCCTGTTTGGAGTTTGCATTTTCTCCCTGTGTCTCTGTGAGGTTCTTCACAATTCTGAAAAGCATGCTGAGTGCTTCCATCTCAACCTCACCGATGAATGGAGCTGTGGGCAGCAACACAGACTCTACATGGTGCTCTATGGGGAAAGAATTGTAAAGATCAACCACTCTGGGCATCTTCTGTGATGAACAGTATCCTCAAGATAGGAGAGCATAGGTCAAAGATGGCGAACTGTGGCAGGGCTAGCCACTAAATGGTGTAAAATATGGTTCTAGGTGATTTATTCATAGTAGTTTCATAGTTTCATAGTAGTGTACTAGGCTATCTGCCCTGGGGCATTTACAAGCCTAGCCAACAATGATGTGGCTTACGCCACCCCGTATTATATAGTTACGCCTCTCTAGTAGTGACACATGTGGGACCCCATTGTTTAGTAAACTATACCTCTGTCTAGTAGTGACACTGAGGTGACTCCCGGGGTAAACTTACGATCTCCCATCCATGCATCGAGATTTTTCTTGAACAGTGCCAATGAAGGGCTCTGTCTCACATGAACTGGGATTTTGTTCCAGAGTACGGGTAACCTCTGTGTTATGAATCTATCCCTCCAGCATGTTTTATTCATATTTGTGCAGAGGTTGAAATCTTTAGCTTCGCGTGGTTCTGGTGGATCTGGATTTTTGAGATGGAGCATGTCCATCAGCTCTTGGTTGGACATGGCCCTATATGTTAGGCACAAATCACCTCTGAGCAGGCGGTATGCTACTGAGTAGAGCTGGAGTTTCTTTAATCTAGCTGGATAAGGCACATGTTTGAGACCCATGATCCTCTTGGTGAGGTACTTCTAGGGTCTTTCCAGTTGTTGCATGTGCCGGGTGAAATACATCCCAAATGGAGCATTATATTCAATCATGGGCCTGACAAGGGAGGAATATAGAGATACAATGACCTCTTTTGATCTGGATGAGAATCCCTTCATGATGAGATGGGCAAGGTAAAATGTCTTTCTGACCACTTTGGCAACATGGTTGTCAAAGGAGAGGTCACTATCGACTTGAGTCCCCAGGTCTCTGATTACTTCTTCCGTACTCAGTGGGTTATTGTCTATGTGATAATTTGTGGGTACTTTGTTTTTCCCAAAGGGGATGACTATACATTTTTTGGCGTTAAGTTTGAGGCCATGATTCCGGCACCAGTTGTCCGTTTCAGTGAGACCTTTCTGTAGGATGTGTGTGTCAGCAGGTGAATCAACTATGGCACCCAGTTTGCAGTTATCTGCAAACTTTGTCAGCCATAATCCTCCCATATTTGCTTTCACATCCGAGAAGTAAATGCCGAATAAGAGTTGTCCCAAGACTGAGCCCTGTGGGACACCACTCATGACTGGTTTTGAGTCTGACATGGCTCCAGCAATTTTGACCTTATGGGTTCTGTTTTTTAGCCAGTTTGCTACCCATCTTGTGACATATGGATTTACATTTAGGCTGCTGAGCTTGTCTATGATGCCAGAGTGTGGTATCGTGTCAAAGGCTTTAGCCAAGTCTAAGTAGGCAGTGTGGACAGCCTTGCCCTCGTCGATGGCACTAGTGACTGTCTCGAAGAAGTCAACCAGGTTTAAGAGGCAGGATCTGCCTTTTACAAAACCGAACTGGGTGGGATCAAGGGTCTGCAGAGCTCCAATATCGCCATTTATGAGTTCCATGATGATTCTTTCCATAGCCTTGCAGACCAGGCTGGTCAGACTTATGGGGCGGTAGTTACCAGGGTCAGTAGAATTTCCCCTTTGTGGAGTGGGACCACTGTTGCAGTGCGCCAGTGTTCAGGTACATATCCTGTAGTGAGGCTAAGATTGAATAGCATTTTTAGGTGCGGGTTTAGTTCATCTTGAAGTTCACGTAACATGCAACCGGGGATACCATCGGGTCCTATTGTCTACTATGTCTGGCGATGTTTCGGAGGACATTTATCTTTTTTCTGGAGCTAAACCTAAGCACATACAACCCTCTAGGACATATTCCACGGCAGTTGGTTCAAAATCTGTGGTACAAAAAGATACGAGACAGCAAGGTAGACGTCAGTTATTGGATACAGACAATGGTATGTCTAATTATAATGTTTTCAATTTGGACAACTTTTTAAAAATGCCTTATGAATTCCGTACTGATGACTACAATAAGGAACATTTCCAAGTTAATAATACTAACAGCACATTAAAGGACATGGTTTATAACTTTGGAAAAAAACTTAATAACATTAAAGCCATACAGATGGACAATATGTATCTTAGAAAATGCATAGATTGTGGTATCATACCCATGGGGTTACGTTTTTTCAAACAACCCATGGGTGTGGAACTTAATGAGGCCAATATACGTATATGTAACAAAATGTTTGATGGTTTTGGCATACAGTTTATGGAATTTATTATATCTTGTAACGACAGCAAGTTAAGTTTCTTATTGAAGGAGGTGGAAGAACTTAATACGTCTATAACAAGTGACTTGTTGTATCCACAGTGGGAAAAGTTACATGTTAAACAGTTCCACTATGCTGAAACCAACTGTAAAAAGATGTTCGATAGAAAATGTAAAAAGTTTTTTAGAGATACCAAACAATATCAGAATGCAACTGTGTACAAATGGAACAAAAAGGGATATGTAAGAACTGAGTACAGTAGCAATGCTAGGGGTGAGGAGGCAGACAAGCATGAACAACATAGAGTGGATTTTTATAATATTGATTTTTTAGAGCAGAAACAGTATGGGACGGGGAATCGCCCATGGGAAACTCGGTACCAGGGACAGAGGGAATGGAACAATTGGAAGCCGTACAGAAAACAATGACCAATACTGGAATTATGGTCACTGATGGGGTCATGTATAGTGTAGGGGACTTCAAAATTTACAACTATACAGAACATCCAGTAGATATTGAAATGTTTTCTACTTTTTCTAAAGGTATGAAATATATACCTAGGAGAAAGTTTGACATAGTGGATACACTGGTTGAGTTTAAAAAATATATGAGGAAGCTCAATCTGGGTATATTTTTTTTGGGAGTCTACTCCTGGAACCACGAATATGAGTGGTCTGAGGAGGAAAAGTACATTTACCCCCCCCCCCCATGTACAATACTCTTATCAATTTTGAAAAAGTAGTCAGTAAGAAAATTTATGAATTATATAAACATGTACAGAAAGATAGATGTAGAAGTAATTGGAGTTCTACTGACGAGGCTATCTTAACTACACTTTGTGATATTTACAATATCAGAATCATGACACCTGACAAAGGGGGAGGTGTAGTCTTGTTTGATATGGTCACTTATATTCAAAGAATATTTGATATTTTGAATACATCAGACCAATACGAGGTTTCCTCGCTAAATCAGATTAATATAGCCCATAGAAGGACTGACTTATATCTGGAAGAATTTTTATTGGATGAACGTATTACTCAGGATTTATACAACTTTTTAAAGGTTGAATACCCCACCTTAGCAACTATCACGGGGATACCCAAAGTACACAAAAACATTCATGACCCCCCATTTAGACCTATTATTTCTGGAAGTCATAGCAAAACCTTCCCTTTTGGCAAGGTAGTTGATCAATGGTTAAAATATATTTATCCAAAGATATCACATTTAATCAAAGATTCTTGGGAATTTCTTGGGAAGTTCAAACATGAATTATGGAATATGGATTTACTTTTTGTTACAATTGATATAAAAGATTTATTTTCATGTATACCTAGGACGGAAGGTATGAATAGGTTTATTAACAGTCTGAACAAGCATAGTGGACTAGAATGGGATAAGATAGACCTCCTATCTGAATTTATGAAACTGGTTCTTGACAACAGCTATATTTTCTATGAAGGAGCGTACTACAAACAAATATCAGGGGTCGCTATGGGGGCAGCATGTGCCCCCATTTATGCAAATATGGTTCTCTTAGACTGAGAGGAGGAATACATCCTGTATACACCATGGATGGAGCAAATGGCTTGTTATGTCAGGTATTTGGATGATTTATTTATTTTATGGACAGGAAAGGAGAAGAATCTGATATGATTTATAGAATATATTAATGGAACTACTTCCTATTTACAATTCACATATAATACTAGTAAGTTAGGTATCAATTACTTAGACAAATACATTTTTACTGATGGAACTACTTTCCAGTCTAAGATATACAGGAAAGACACTTTCTGTAATACCTATCTGGAATATTCAAGTAATCATCCATATATGCAGAAAAAAAGTATACTGAAAGGGCAATGTATTAGGGCAGCTAGAATGACTTCCAGAAAGGATGACATGATTGAAGAAATGAAATTTATTGGCCAATTGTTTAGTCAAATGGGGCTATCCATCATCAATGGTCAAGGATGTCACTGAATATGTGACTAATGAATGGGGAAATAAATATCCACCCTTATTGGAGAGGGAATTTACACCACACAATCAGGTTAACAAAAAACAAATAGGAGATAATTATCATAAGGCCTATATACTACAGTATGGACAACATGTGTGAGAAATCAGGAATATTCTGGAGACCAACTGGAATATACTAACTTGTGAAGAAGGGATTAGTGATAAAATAGGAGATAAACCTACCTTCGTCTACAAAACAGGGATGAATTTAAAGAGAATGATCGAGGTTAAAACTAATAATCGTTATAATGATGGGAATAAAAGTGTGACAGGGACCAAGCCATGTGGACACTGTAATCAATGCTCATTTATTTTACAGACTGATAGTCTGCATCTGGACAATAACATCAAAAGTAAAATATTTTTCAAAAAAGAAAACTGTCAGACCCAACATATAGTATATCTGGGTAAATGTATGTCTTGTCCTAGTTTTTATGTTGGGAAAACTGACAGACGGTTACGCAATAGAATATATGACCATACATACTGCATTAAGAAGAAGGACAAGAATAATGCATTATGTAGGCACCTGGTAGAGAGCGAGGGCTGTAACTCATTCAAATTTGCCATTCTAGAAGTGGTTAGGAACAACCCTAGGGGGTGTGATATCAAATCTATCCTAGGGGAGAAAGAGATTCAATGGCAGATTAGACTGAATGCAGCCAGTCCACCAGGCATCAATGAGTATATTCCCACCAAACCTTTATTAAGAAATTAAACTATGGTATATGAATGAATTTATGTTGTTCGTTAGTCCTTTATGTATACATTTTATCAATTTAATATATAGGAATATATTATATTTATTAGTAAGGATTTTTATCACATTCAAATTTATGAAGGTTTTAGTATTATATTAATGAATTTTATTTAATTATATAATTATTCATCAGTTTATATGATAAAAATGAGATTGTTGTTTTGTGCTTTTAAATTTTAATGAATGCTTGATTAGTTAGGTAATTAGATAATTAGTTTTTTTGGCGGGCTTTTAGAAAGTATTTAAAGTGTAGTATTGAGTATGTAAGTTGTTCTGAAGAAATCTACGTTGAGTAGATGAAAGCGCTTAACCTATTGCTTATGTACTTCATTCAATAAAGGATTTGGATACTGTGGATCGTGGTGTTTCATTCAGGGGAGTTGCTTTTTCGATCGTTGGTTGTTTTATTGCTGGATTCCCTGGATACATTCTTGTCAACATGCAACTTAGGTAGACTTTCTCCTAGTAAGGAAAGGACACTGGTATAGAATCAGTGATAGCAAAATAATCCTCAGTGAAACAGTCACCCCACAGCATACATCACTGTTTGCCACAATCAGCGGCAAGCAATCATCAGAGAAGGCTCTAACATCAATAGAGACCAGGCTGAAGACTTGGAAGTTGACTGGAGAAAAAACACAACCGTTCAAGGAATTAATCAGGCTTCTAAGATACTCAAAAGAGGAAGAAATGGGTGGAGTTGATGAGGAATTAAGAATTAAGAATTGACAAACATTAACTGGGAGAACTACTCAAGTACTAACTACCTTGTAGAGCATTTCCTGGAATTTATAAACCCAAACGCCCTGGATCGACTGGTCAACACTCCCACCAGAGGTGACAACATATTGGACCTGGTCATCACCAACATTGGCGACTGGTGTTCCACACCGGAGGTAAACCTCTCACTGGTTAGATCTGACCATAAACAAATTACTTTGGATATCCACAATCCGCCCCCACCCCTGGACAAGGAAACCACCTTGAAAAACTTTTCAAAAGCAAACTTCACATTACTTAAGACAAAGGTGGAAAGTTTCAAAGCCCCCATGCTAAAGGATAATGCTGTCCAAGCTGCAAAATCCTTTACTAATGCATTCTATGGGCACCTACAAGAATGCATGGATCATGCTATCCCAAGCAAAACTAAGACTCACTCCTCCAAGAAAAGGAAACAAGTCTGGTGGACCCCTACCATAAACAAGCTATACAATAGAAGGAGGAAACTAGTACAGAAAAGAATAAAATCCAAAGAAGGGAAGACATTCGTGATCAGTATCAGCAAGAAACTACAATCCCTCATAAAATTGTCCAAGGTGAGCTTTGAAAGAAAAATTGCCAAGGACTCCAAAGATAACCACAAGGCATTCTTTAGCTATGTCAATAATCTAAGTGGCAATGCTCAGATCTGCTTGGAGTTTATGCAGAATGGCACATAATACACTGAACCAACCAATATTGCCAACATCCTGGCAGACAGGTTCAGTGCAAACTTCACCCCCGTATCGCCACCAAAAGGGCCCATAACCATACCAGAAGAATGCAGAGACCCTGAAATCACAGACACTCAGGTTAAAACATCCCTCTCCAAACCCAAAAACACAGCATCAATGGGACTGGATGGTGTCTCAGGCTGCATCCTACATGAGCTCAAAGACGAACTAACCCCTCACCTAAACACACTGTTCAAACTCAGCCTCTCAACAGGCTACATACCCATAGAGTGGCGCACAGCACTGGTTATTCTGCTCCACAAGGGTGGAGCTACAACAGACCCCGGGAACTATCACCCTATAAGCCTGACTAGCTTGGTCTGCAAGGCTTTGGAGCGCATCATCATGGAACTCATTAACAGAGACATTGGGAACCTCCAAACAATGGACCCTAACCAGTTCGGCTTTGGTAAGGGCAGATCATGCCTCCTAAACCTGGTGGACTTCTTTGAGACAGTTACCAAGGCTATAGACGAGGGAAAGGTGGTACACACAGCAAACCTTGACCTAGCAAAGGCCTTCAACACCATTCCCCATTCTGGTATTATAGACAAGCTCACCAGAATGAACATAAACCCCTGTGTGACAAGATGGGTTGCCAATTGGCTCATGGACAGAACCCACATGGTGAGAGTTGTGGGAGCTAGGTCTAACTCTAAACCGGTTACAAGTGGCGTTCCTCAGGGCTCAGTCTTAGGACCCCTCCTGTTCAGCATATACTTCTCAGAGGTGCAGGCAAGCACAGGCGGACTATGGCTGACCAATTTCGCAAACGACTGAAAACTAGGGGCTATAATTGACTCTCCAGCTGACACAGACATCCTCCAAAAGGGTCTCACTGAGACGTATACCAGGTGTCAAAATCATGGCCTCAAGCTAAATGCCAAAAAGTGCATAGTCATCCCCTTTGGAAAAAACAACATACACACAGACTACCACATAAGTGGTAGCCCCCTAAATACAGAAAACATAATAAGGGATCTGGGGACCCAAGTAGACAGTAATCTCTCCTTTGATAATCACATTGCCAAAGTGGTTAGAAAATCCTTCTATGGGGCCCACCTGATCACAAAAAGGTTTGCATCCAGATCAAGAGTTCATTGTGCTCCTCTTCTCATCACTCATCAGACACATTATAGAGTACAATGCCCCATTTGGGATGTACCTTACAAGATATCTGCAACAGCTGGAAAAACCACAGAAGTACCTTACCAAGAGGATCACTGGCCTCAAACAGATGCCCTATGCAGCTCGACTGAAGAAACTCCAGCTGTACTAGGTTGCATACCACCTACTCAGAGGTGATCTCTGCCTGACATACAAGGCCATGTCCACCCCGGAATTGATGGACATGCTCCACCTAAATAAAACCTTATCCCCTCAAGCCACACGCTCTAGGAATCTAAACCTCACCACAACAATAAATAGGACATGCTGGAGGCATAGATTCCTGTCCCAGAGACTTCCCATGCTTTGGAACAAGATTCCAATCTACATTAGGCAGAGCTCCTCGCTAACACTCTTCAAGAGAAACCTTGACGAGTGGATGGGAAACATAAAGTTTACCCCAGGGATCACTTCAGTGGATCTGCTGGACAGAGGCACAGGGAACTAATCTAAGGGGGGTGGCAAAATCTAACACATTCTGGCTAGGCTTATAAATGCCTTCAGGCAGATAGCCTAGTACCTACCTATGAACCTATGAACCTATGAATGCAGCGCCTCAAAACAGGATGTGTGTGAGGACTACACAACAGATATATATCTGAGCAAGTATGGAAATAAGGTACATGAGGAAACCTGGTGTTGGAATACAGAAGTCCAGGAAGCTATCAAAAGAAACAAGGAGTGAAGTGTGAGGTAGAAATGTTGGACCAGGATTGGATGGAATGCTGGTTGGCTAACAAAGAAGCTAAGAAAGGAGTTGCAAAAGCATAGAATAGGGCACTGGAGGCACTCTACCAGCTTCTGGAAAGTGATTCAGTAGGTGGCACAGAGAAACTATAGCAGGTTGCAAGACAAAGACAGAAAGATAAAGAAGATAGTCAAGCACCTTTTATAAGGGATGCCAGCAACAACCTACTCACCAGTCCACAGTACATCAAAGGCAGATGGAAGGAGTAACTCCAGCAGCTTCTAAATGAAGAAAACCCCACAGAAGCTGTACTGCCCCAGGCACAGCCTACGATGATAGAAAAAGAGGAGCCCACCACTGAAGAAGTAAGAATAGAACTAAGGAAAATGAAGTCTGGGATAGTAGCAGACTCAAATGAGGTCACAATAGATATGATAAAGATGCTAGGTGAGATACAGGAGAAATGTCTCTTGAAGGTACTCATTGCAGTGTGAAGAGAAAGACATTTCCTAGATAAATGGAGAATAAGCATACTCATGCTAGTGTAAAAACAAAGGGGACATCCATAACTGTCGAAAGTACAGAGGTATCAAACTCCTGTCATACTGCATGAAAGATCTGGAGACGGTGGTTGATAATTGGATACAAAGGGTAGTAGAAAGTAAGATGGGGGCTGAGGAGTTCAGATTCAGATCAGGATGTAGCACAACTGACACAATATTTGCAGTGAAACAGATAATTGAGAAGAAGCTAGAGATTAGGAAAGAGTCCAACTGGGGATTCCAAGACATGAAGAAAACATACGACAAGTACCCAGGACAGATTTGGGAATTACTTCAATGGTTTGATGTCCCAGAAACATTGGTAGAATTGGTGCAGGCTATGTACCAGGACCCAGTGACTCAAGTATGAACAGTGTTAAGCCTCAAAGAGGAGTTCCCAGTGGGGGTGTACCAGGGTTGAGCTCTAAGCCCACTGCTTTTCATACTGATGATGGAGTACATTAACAAACAGGTCAGAGGGGTCAGATCTACAAAGTTGTTTTATGCAGATGATGTGACATTACAGCCAGACTTTGAGCAAGAATTTCAGTAAAGGATAGGGAAATGAACTGCAAAACTGGATGCACATGGGATGAAATTAAGTACAGATAAGACAGTGGTAATGGCAGAAAATACGGATAATAAGAAGAAGATGAGAATTGAGATAGAAGAGAAGACAGTGGAACAGATTAGCAGCTTCAAGTATCTGGGAGGGATGGTTGTGAGAAGGGAAGTCTGAATGAAGAGGTCAAATCTAGAATCCAAGGGGCAGCAGCCAAATCGCATAGAGTGTCAGGTGTAGTATATGACAGAAGAATCCAATAAATAAAACCAGTGTGTGTGATCAAGGATAAAAACCACAACCAAACACAAAAGGCCAATGAGGTGGTGGAAATCTCAATAAGGTTCAAAGATGAGAACCAAACCAGAACCACAAAATGAGCATACAAGCACTTTAATAAAATAAAAAATATAACGTGTAGAAAAATGGTCAAGCACTTTCGTCCATACACATAGGACTTCTTCAGAACCATTCATCATTAACAAAACATCATCTTAAATAACAATAAAAGCATCACGTGATAGACTAAATCATTATGATCTTAAATAGAAAGAAACAAGTTAAAACCTTATAAAATCATAGCTTTCTTCTAAAGTATCGGTACTATGGACGTGTGCTAATTAATGCCTGGTGCCATTTAACCTTAATTGCCACTTTAATTCGCACTCATCCACTTTATCTTGCCAATACCAATCTTCTCATCTCTTATAACTTTTTCCAATATGCCAAAAAGAAATGTATTGCCCTAACAAAAGCATTTCATATGTTTAAAAACGGCATTATTCTCATCGCCATTCTTAATAGGCGGAAGGCGGACCCTCCACAGAACTAACCAATTAAAGCCCCATAGCTATTCTCTCTCCACTCTCCAAAATACTAGAGAGATGCATACACTCTCAGGTCTCAGACTACCTCCTTACTAACAACCTCCTTTCCAGTACTCAGCATGGTTTCCGACCAAACCATAGCACCACCACTGCCTTACTCTCCTTCACTAACACTATCCTTCAGCATAAAAACAATGGATATCTCTCCTCTGCTACTTTCCTAGACCTATCTAAAGCATTTGACATGGTCCCACACAAACAACTTATCTCTGTCCTCAATAACCTATCCTTCTCACAATCAGTCAACAACTGGTTTCAGAGTTACCTGTCTGACTGCCAACAATCCGTTTTATGGCAGAATGACATATCTCCCCAACTACCTGTCTCCATAGGGGTTCCCCAAGGATCCATCCTTGGACCCCTACTCTTCTCTGTTTTCACCAATAGTCTAGCCTCTGCCACCAAACATGGCACACTCATACAATATGCAGATGACTCAACCATCATCTGCTCAGCCCAGTCCCTACCCAAACTACAAAAAGTCACACAGGAAGCCTTTTCCACTGTTGAAACTTGGTTATCCGATGCCTGCTTAATACTCAACCCAAACAAAACTAAACTACTCATCTTCCAACCCACCAAACATACTCAAAACAGCTCTCACTTTAACATCACAGCAAAAGACAACACCACTATATACCCAACTGAACACACCAAATTGCTAGGAGTGGAAATAGACAATAAACTAAAATTTGACATTCACATATCCATGACCATAAAAAAGTCCACAAAAAACTAGGAGCGTTATACAGAAATAAGCAATTCTCACCAAAGCAGCAAAGATTTCAATAGCAAATTCCCACATTATCTTCACCCTACATTATGCCTCTCCAATATATACCAACCTAAGGCAATGCAATCTAAACAAGCTAGAGACCTGCTACAACAAAATCGCCAAATTCGCTACAAGGACATCCTACCATAGTCACCACTGTCTCTCACTTGCTGAACTGGGCTGGCTTGAACTCCCTCACCTCCTTCAATGGTATCAACTCTCACTCACCCACAAACTAGTAAACCATCCACTAAATGTCCCATCCCTCCAGAATCTACTCCAACCCTATCACACCACCAGATCACTAAGATCCAGCAACAAAAATCACTTGCAGATCACTAAAGCCAATAACTCTGCTGGTGAAGCACTATTCTCTTGCACCATAGCCAAATTATGGAACTCCCTCCCACCCAAAATTACCTCCATACCATCATGCACCCACTTCAAAACTTTACTAAAAGCACACCTAAAAACATGCTGGCTATGCCCTTGCAACTCCCACTCTAATATCACCCACCCCATCCAACCACTACCTTTCTTTCCACTCCACTAACTACCTTGATTATAGCAAGCTCAGATGCTCATAAGCCTAGTACTTATTATACAGCAGGAACTTCTTACTGTAACATTTGTTAATGTCTGTTATGTACTTCACAGATAAAGATTCTACTTGTCTACTGATGTACTATGTTCTTCATCTGTAAATATGTTGTAAGTAATTGCTATGTAAATTGTTAATCGCTATGTAATCCAATGTAACTACTGTCTATTTATTTTAACTGTGGAGCTTTTCTCCCCGGGCCTCCACTGAAAATGGACCTACGTCCAGTTGGAAGCTCCCAGTTAACAAATATAAATAAATAAATAAAATAATACGAAGACTTCTGATGGTTTTTCTAATATAAAAATAATTACAGTTCATACAGATCACAATGAAGACTAATCCCAAGGTACCATTGCCCATGTCCAAACAAACACATTGTGGAGGTTCAACAACAAACACACTTTTTCCCTGTAAAATGTAACTGCAGTGTTTACACATACCACATTTTAATGCCCTCCCTATCCCTGTTGTTTGATGTCATAGGGTGCTCTAAATAATGTTTCAAATTCTGACCTGTTTTAAAAACAAAGTTAAGTTTTGGGCCCAGGGTGTCTATAATCTCCACATTACCCCTAAACATTTCCCAGTTTTTGATCATAATTTCTTTTAGAGCTACACTGTCTCCCCCAAACTGGATAACCATAGAGTTTGAAAAGGACTCATTCAAATTTCTATTCATTGTCAGTCACATCATCTTCCAAACCTAATAGGGGAGTGATATTTCAGGGTGACTCTCCGTCACCATTACTATTCTGCCTTTCCCTTAATCCATTAAGCTGTTTACTCAACAACTTAGGTCATGGCTATAATCCGGCTCCTAGAAAACAACAAAGTGTAAAGACTTCTCGCCTTCTCTTTGTCGATGATTTAAAACTGTATAGCTCATCAGATGAGGAACTGAAAGTAGAACTGCAAGTTCTCAAAACTTTTTCAGATGATATTAGAATGTCATTTGGTCTTGATAAATGTGCAAAAGCAACCTTTAAAGCAGGAAAACTGCAACAATAGGAAAACATCAGTTTGGGACAAGAATGTGATATAAAAGAACTTGAGCAAGGAGTGTATAAGTATTTGGGAACTGATGAAGGATCAACAATAAAACACAAACAAATGCAAACAAAACTTAGTAAAGAATACTTCAGAAGATTTAAATTAATCCTGAAAAATGCACTGACATCTAGGAACAAAATCCAAGCTATAAACCAATTTGTTCTTCCTGTCCTAACTTACAGTGTTGGAGTGATTGACTGGCCCCAAAACGTGTTGAATAGATTAGATAGGAAAACAAGAAGGATGCTTCATGCTCACCAAATGATTTATAAAAATCAGTGCATACCAAGATTATATATTCCCCGTTCCAAAGCAGGGATGGTCCTCCTTCAAATTGATTATATGTATAGATCTGCAATTGTGGGACTCCACACATATCTGCTGATCTCACAAGTCCCAAAAGTAGTGAAAGTTTTGAAACATGAAGAGAATAAATCTAAGATGACTTCTCTGCTTAATTTAGCAGATTCTTATAGACGTCAAGCAGGAATGGAAATCAAACCAGAAGTAGATAAAAATCAGGCAGCAACTGAATGTGCCAAAAAACAAAAGAAAGAATATAAGGTGAAGGATCATATGAGAAGGCAAGAAATGTGGAAAAGGCATAAATATAGTTGCACTTATAGAAAACTTCTGGAAGAACCTCATGTTGATCAGGAATGGACACAGGAAAATGAAGGAGAGGCGAATTCAACCCAAAAAATGAAAAGTTAATATTGGCGGCCCAAGATAGTGGGTTGCATACATGTTGGTTTATAAAGTCCATTGAACATGTGGGATAAACAGACAAATGTAGGTTTTGTAAAACCGAATTGGAAACAGTTGTACACTTTGTTGCTTGGTGCGACATATTAATGGCAGAAGAACTGTATACTGAAAGGCATAATAATGTGGTGAGACTGTTGCACTGGGGATTGTGCAAACTTTAAGGTATTGAAGTTGTTAAAAACACTGGGGACATGAGCCACAAAGTCTATATCACATGGGATTATCCATTACCAACAGTACAAAGATAGATGCTAGAAAACCGGACATAATGGTCCAAGAAAAGAAGACAAGAGTAGCAATGTTCATTGAAATCACCACACCCAATGATTACAGTGTCTTGCATACAGAGAGACACAAAGTCTTAAAATATGAGGATCCGCAGGCAGAAATGAATGCAATGTGGAAGAAAGATACCCAGACAGCTGCAATAGTAGTAGGAGCAATTGATCTTATAAAAAAGAATTTACAATCATATTTAGATATCTTACCAGTATATGTAACTCCATACGAACTGCAGAAGGAGTCATTTCTGGGCACATTGCAGGTGCTGCAAAGAGCACTTTTGGCTGACATCAAAGACTGAAACAATACTAATTTCATGAACTTTAATTGTACTTTGACTTAGGAATGGGGTCCATTCCCATCATGGTATTAGAAACCCAAACGTTTTGGAGAAATTAAAAGAGGGAGTGTACCTTGAGGAATATAACAACAATTTAGCATACCCTCTACCTAAAGCATATTTTTCATCTAGTGAACAGTATGTTGTTTATAAAGATAGGCAGAGTGCTGCGGGAGCAACAGGGAGTTTTAATTGATGGACTCAGGGTGGAAATTGGACAAAGTTTGGTTAGAACAATCAGGTAGATGACGAAGTATTTGTAGAAAAACATACAGAAGATAGGAGATCAGAAAGGATTAAAAAAAATAAAAATAAACAAAAAAGTTTTTTAGTTCAGCCTTATACATCAGTCAATGTGAAAAACAAGGGAAGCAGAATTTTTTGGGAAAAAGAACAGCAAGGGCAATTAATTAGAGATTCACAACATGAAGGTCAAATTATTTCGGCTTTTCGAGGAAAAATGATGAGTTTTCACTATTTAGAAAGGGATTGAAATATGCCCCATCTAAAAAGATTGACTTGGCTGCTATTTTAATAGAACTTAAACTATTTACAAGGAAACTGAATCTCCAATTATTTTTAAGGATAGTAATAAAGATTGTAATTTGAAACAAAATATTAAAATAAGGAAAAAGAGCTTGTTTATTCCACCTATGCACCCAACAATAGCTAACTGTGAGAGGCTTTGTGTTCAAGATATTCACCAGCATTTTCAAATTTCAAATGAAAAATTTTATAATCGTATCAGGGAAGAGATGGATTTGTTAAATGAGTTGCAACATAATGACTCTTTACGTGTAATTAAACCAGATAAAGGGGGAGGTATGGTGATGGTAAATAAGGAGGATTATGATTGTGACATGCTGTCAATTTTATATGATGTAGACAAATATGAAATAGTGTCCATTAATCAAATTAATATTGAGCAAAAGAAGATGCAAGCATTTTTGGAAGATTCTGTTTACCAAGGGGTTATCAATGAAGAAGTTTACAAATTCTTAGTTAATGAACATCCAACTACACCTTCAGTATTTGGAATACCTAATGTACATAAAAATGTTAACAAACCACCTTATAGGTTAATTATAGCAGCTAAAAACAGTATGACATAACCTCTTGCTGTATTTGTAGACAGGGCGATTCAAAAGACCATTAAACCTATTGAATACATATTGAAAGATTCTTGGGATTTTCTGATTAAAAACAAGCAAGATTTTTACTCCGATGAAGGAGGAATTTATACTATTGACGTAATTGACCTTTTTTCCTCTATCCCACACAACGAAGGCTTAGAGCTCTTTGGCGAGGCAGTTTTAGAATTAACAACTTTGAATGCTACTGTGATGCCCATGCCCTGGCCCAGCAATCAAGGAGTCTCAATCCTCACCACTAACACCAGAGAAGGCAAGAGGAAGGGATAACAAATATTCACAGTAAAGTGCAATTTCCCTTAAGAGCACACAGAGACCACAGTCAGTCAAGGGTTGGTCGCTCCCTTGCTCTCCAGGTCCCCAATAAGACTCCCAACTAGCACAGCTATAGGGTACAGATCTCAGCCTAGCTGGGCAAGCTAAAATCTCCAGCACCCTCTCTGTCCAACCAGTGCTTCGTGTCCCTGCCAAAGTAGCTTACACACACACACTTTGAGATAAGAGTTTATACAACCACACAGACACTTCTGGGGAAGGCTGGCACAGGTTCTCCAGCTGTGCCCCTTTCTCCCCGACTATACGGTAGTTCCACTTGCCACCACCCACTAATACTTACCGGCTACTCAAAGGCCCTTAAAATGGTGTCCAATTTTTACTGTGCAATATTATTGTCCAATTAGTAGTATAGCCCAGTCTAAAGCTATAGGAGTGGCTTTGTACAATTTTACCAAAGACATACAAGTACTCTAAAGAGCTTAAATTATCTCTACACAAAACCAGCCACAGTTGAAAGGTTTTAAAATATTTAATAATAAATAATTAAAACAACAAGACAATACTTTCTACTACAAAGAGCTAGTCAAGAGTTCAGAGATCATACAGAAATACTTAAAATAAAGCGGTAGTACAGTTCTGACATCACAGAAAAACACTTAGTCTAATCTTTATAGTCCTAGCTATTTCTACAAGAAAACACACTTCTAAAATAACTTACTTACATAGAGCATAAGGCATGTTCAGACAAAAATGCTTAATAATCTCTGGTTCTCACTGTTTAAATTGAAACTGCATTCCTGCTAAACATTACATCATCTTTTACACTTTCCTGGTGTTCCCAGGCTGACAGAAACTGCATTTACATTCTTTTACACGAGCAATAAAGGACATTCCATATGTAAATTCTGGTCATTAACTTTAGCCTTAAAACAATAGGCAGGAAGCCTTCATCTAGCCGGACTGGAGCTGACTTGTAAACATCAAAGGCAGTGATGAAATAATTTTAATTTCAAAGGATCAACAAGAAATGCTTGACTTAGCTTTCTTTACAGCAGATGGCAATGTTGCCACATTGTTTTCAGTTCAACCTTTCACAACATATTCTTTCATTTAAGAAGCAAGCCTGCATTTTAACATTTCACAGTATTTACAAATGATAGAATTATGTATAAAATTCTATCTGGCTAGGCTGGCAGCCTTCACCTATCTCTACCATTCTTCACAACCCCCCCCCCCCCACGGAGAACTCAAGCTAATTTTTCATGTGACCCTTGAGAAACACCACTTGAGAGGGTTAGGTATATCTGGGTGTACCTCACCCAATTCCCTGTCTTGAAATCTCATCTGCATTGGCATTGCTACTCCCACTGCGGTGCTGCACTGACATATCATATGCTTGCAACCCTAGGCTCTATCTTAGCAACTTGGCATTTTGCTGGCTGGCTCTATTTAACCATATTAGGGGGTTGTGATCTGTCATAACAGTGAATTTCCTTCCATACAGATAAGGCTGAAGTTTCTGCAGTTCCCACACTATGGCTAGACATTCCTTTTCTACAGCTGCATAACATTCCTCCCTGGGTTGGAGCCTATGACTGAGATAAACCACTGGGTGCTCTTCTCCATCTGAAGAAATCTGGCTAAGTACAGCAACCCCACCCCATGGTTTGAAGCATCCACCAGCACAACAAATTCTTCACTGTAATCTGAACAGGCTAACATAGGGGGTTCTCCCAAAGCTTCTTTAAGCTTCTAGAATGGCTGCTCACATGCTGGGGCCCACACTACCTTATGTGGCCTGTTCTTCCTTGTCAGGTCTGCTATAGTACTATAACTGGGGATGAATGTTCTGTAGTACCCTGCTGTCCCTAAAAATGCCCTCACCTGCTTTTAGTAACAGGTGCAGGTCATGTCTGAATAGCTTCCACTTTGCAGGTTCTGGCCTTATCTTACCACTCCCCTCTCTATGTCCTAGGTAGGAGACCTTCGCCATACCTACCTGACATTTGCTCGGCTTAATGATCATCTCTGCTCTCTGTAGTCTGCCCAGCACCTCCCTGACATGCTGAAGGTACTGTGGCCAGGAATGGCTGTAGATGGCAATATCATCTAAGTAAGCAAGGGCAAATTCTCCTGCTTCTGCTAGGATATTATCTACCAGCCTCTGGAAAGTCACTGGTGCATTCTTCATCCCAAACAGCATCTTTGTGAACTCATACAAGCCAAAAGAAGTCACAAAGGCTGACTTCTCTCTAGCACTGGGAGTCAATGGCATCTGCCAGTAACCCTTGATAAGATCAATGGTTCTAAGATACTTAGGCCCACCCAGCTGCTCTAGGGCCTCATCTGTTCTATGCATGGGGTAAGCATCCGACACTGTGTGACTATTTAATTTCCTGTAGTCCACACAGAACCTGGTGCTGCTATCCTTCTTTGGCACCAGCACCACTGGGGAGACCCAGGGACTGTTGGACTCTTGAATCACCCCTTGTACCAACATCTTCTGTACCTCCTCCCTCAGAGTCTGTTTGACTCTCTCAGGCACCCTATAAGGGGCCTTCCTAACAAGCCTTTGGGGTTTTATATCCACCTGGTGCTGCACTAGGTGGGTGCACCCTGTTTTCCCAGTGAACTTGTCCCCAAATTCCTGCAACACTGCTCAGATTTCTCAAACTGGGTAGGAGATAGCTGCTGGGACATTGCTACCCCTTCCACTGAGGTGTCAGCCCAAGCCTCACTGAGGAGAGCAGTCCCCAGATCTCCCTCAGACTCCTCCTGCAATCCACTGTAATTGCTCAGCACAAGGGCCTCCCTATCACGGTAAAGTTTCATCATGCTAACATGATACAATTTGTGCCCCTGCCGTCCGCCTAGCAGTTCCACCATGTAGTTAACATCACTTACCTTTCTTACCACCTTGTAGGGACCCTCCCAAGCAGCTTGTTGTGTCTGACAGGAATGAGAACCATTACCTGCTGCCCCACAGCATACTCTCTAGCTCAAGCATTCCTGTCATACCACACCTTTTTCTGTTGTTGGGCTTCTGCCAGGTTCTCCTGGGCTGATCCCATGAGTTTTTTGAGCCTTGTCCTGAGGTTTAGGGCGTATACCACAACAGATTCCTTGCAAGACTCACACTCACCTTCCCACTCATCTCAAATTAAATCTAGAGGTCCCCTCACCCTACGCCCATACATCAACTCAAAGGATGAAAAACCTGTGGATTCCTGGGGAACTTCTCTGTAAGCAAACAACAGATGGGGCAAATATTTGTCCCACTCCCTCTTAAACTGATCTGCAAATGCCCATAGCATGGACTTGATTGTAGAGTTTAACCTGTCAACAAGACCATTAGTCTAGGGATGGTAGGGGGTGATCTTCATGTGCTTTACCCCACAGGACTACCACAAACAAGCCAGCAGGTCTGACATGAAATTGGCACCTCTGTCAGACAGTATTTCTTTTGGGATACCTACCCTGCTGAAAATCTCTAACAAAGCATTTGCCACCTTCTCTGCCTCAATGGAGGACAAAGCCACTGCATCAGGGTATTGTGTAGCATAATCCACTACCACTAGGCTATACCTTTTCCCTGTGGAACTTGTGGTACTCAGAGGACCCACAATATCCATAGCTACCCTCTGAAATGGCTCCTCAATTACAGGCAAAGGCATCAAAGGAGCTCTCACCTTGTCTCCTGCCTTGCCTACCTTTTGGCACTGCTCACAGGTCCTGCAGTACCCTGTTACATCTCTGGAAATTACAGGCCTATAGAAGTTCTGCATAATACACCTTTTTATATGTTTTATGCCCATATGACCTGCAGAGGGCATATCATGGGCTATGGCTAGAAGCCACAGATGGAGGGCTCTAGGCACTACCAACTGCTGTACTCTCTCACCTTCTAGCCCTCTCTCAGGAGTTCACTCTCTGTATAGTAACCCTTTGTCCCAGTATACAGATTCCCCCTTTTCTTGAGAATCAGGTGCCTCCCTAGCTACCTGCCTCAGGCCTTGCAATGTAGCATCTGAGAGCTGAGCCTGTCTCAACTCTCTCCTTATATCCCTTCCCTGCTCCCCTTTCACAGGAAGTCTGGCATCCTCTGACAGTGGTGCCTCACTGTCAGCCTGGGTACTACTACTCACATCTACCTTTGCAGTCACTCTGTCCAAGGAACCATCAGTACCCACAAGCAGCTGTGGCTCACCTTCAGGCTTACTGCTACAGTGTAGCTCCCTCCCTGAAGTAACCACCTCACCATTACTGGCTGCAAGTATGCAGTCTGACTGGGTCTCCCCCAGACTACCAGACCCACATGCTTGTCTCCTAGCCTGACCGCATGTAACTGCATATGCACATGGTACTGCCTCATCCAAATCCTTCCCTATCAGGATATCTGCAGGATGGTAGCTTAGTACCCCTGTTGTGTCAAGACAACCTATTATTGGCATTTTGTCTTTCCCACTTACTGGCTCCCTTACCTTTGGTTCCCCAACTTCCCTCTGTGGACACCTGTATGCCACATGGCCCCACTGGTTGCATTCAAAACATTTAACCCTAGCTCCTGGACATGTACCTGGACTAGTGGCTTCCCCTGCTACTGGCAGATTCTGTTGGGGCAGTCTGTACTGCCCACCATGGGTTCCTTTAGACCCATGAGCAGTACTGGGGGTCCCCTTCCTGTGCAGGGCTGTCCTGCTTGCCAGGTATAGGTCTCCCTTCTTCCCCAACTCATCTGAAGTAGCACATTGTCTATAGGCTAGCCAGATCTTCGTGTCCTCAGGCAAAGTGCTAAGGGCCTGTTCCCTCACCAAAAGGTCTGCCAGCCCTTCAAAAGTGGTGACCTGACATCCAATCACCCACCTATGGAAATAAGTGCTCCATTCAGCAACATATTCACACACAGTTTCACCTGCTTTGCATCTATGGTCACAAAACGTTTTCCTATATTTTTCAGGTGTTAGCTTAAACAGTTCTAACAGACAATTTTTTTACAGCAGTATAATCAAAACATGCAACGTCAGACATTTTGGACAAAACAGTTACAGCTTTACCATGGAGTAAGGGGGTGAGGAACCGTACCCAGAGCCCTTGGTCAACGTCATACTGTTTACATACCCTCTCAAACATATGAATGAAACTGTCAAAATTATCTCCCTCTTTAAACTGCAGAAGAAATGTACTGACCTTTTGTGCTTCTGGGGTCCAATTACTCCCTTCCTCATTACCTAAATGACTCTGGCGAAGAGTCAGCATCTCCTTATCATGCTGCATCTCTTGTAACAGTTTGTCATTCTTCTCAGCCTGCAATCGTCACAGTCTCTCATTTAATTTTAATTCCACATGCCTGGCCTCCAACTCAAGACTCTTTAGCTCCAGCTGGATTTTCAAGTCCACTGCAGAAAGGTTGAGCTGTCCAGTCGATGAGGGAATTATATCTCCACTGCCAGTATTTCTGCCCTCCTGGTTGCTGTTTTCTAATGCAGCTGTAACCAAGGCTGCAATTAGGTCTGCCTTAGTCAGGTTTCCATACACCAGTCCCCTAGCTGGGCACATCTCCACCAGATAGCTCCTTGTCAGCTTTCCATACTCCTCTGCTGACATGCTGCCTGCTCACCCTGACTAACTAAGTTAACAAAAGAAATAAAACAATGGTGATCTGACCTCTGAGTATTCACTGCATGGCTGTTTTAGAGTACAAAAACACCTTCAAAGCTCACTGTACACAAGCTACAGGATTCATTCTACCCATACCACTAAAAGCCAATTAGTATTTGCCAACTAATTAATATGTGATGTGGATATCCCACCGCTGCCAAACACAAATGTGAGGATATCCCAACCACTGCCACCAATTAATATGTGAGGTGGATATCCCAACCACTGCCACGAATGAATATGTGACACCCGTGCCCTGGCCCAGCAATCAAGGAGCCTCAATCCTCACCACTAATACCAGAGAGAGCATCTCATATATGAGGAAAGGATAACAAATACTCACAATAAAGTGAAATTTCCCTTAAGAACACATAGAGATCACAATCAGAAAGGGGCTGGTTGCTCCCTTGCTCTCCAGGTCAATAAAACTCCCCACTGGCACAGCTATAGGGTACAGATCTCAGCCTAGCTGGGCAAGCTAAAATCTCCAGCACCTTCTCTGTTCAACCAGTGCTTCGTGTCCCTGCCTAAGTAGCTGACCGTCACACACTTTGAGATAAGAGTTTATACAACTACACAGACACTTCTGGGGAAGGCTGGCACAGGTTCTCCAGCTGTGTCCCTTTCTCCCAGACTATACAGTAGTTCCACTTGCCACCACCCACTAATACTTATCAGCTACTCAAAGGCCCTTAAAAGGGTGTCCAATTATCACTGTGCAATATTATTATCCAATTGGTAGTATAGCCCAAGGCTAAGGCTATAGGAGTGGCTTTGTACAATTTTACCAAAGGTGTACACATACTCTAAAGATCTTAAATTATCTCTACACAAAACCTGCCACAGTTGAAAGGTTTTAAAATATTTAATAATAAATAATTAAAGCACAAGGCAATACTTTCTACTATTCAGAGCTAGTCAAGAGATCAGAGATCACACAGAATACTTAAAATAAATCAGTAGAACAGTTCTGACATCACAGAAAAACATTTACTCTAATCTTTATAGTCCTAGCTATTTCTACATGGAAACACACTTCTAAAATAACTTACTTACATAGAGCATAAGGCAGTGCTGTGAGTTCGATGTTCAGACAAAAATGCTTAATAATCTCTGGTTCTCACTGTTTAAATTGAAACTGCAGTCCTGCTAAACATTACATCATCTTTTTCACTTTCCTGGTGTTCCCAGGCTGACAGAAACTGCATTTACATTCTTTTACACTTAGAGCAATAAAGTACATTCCACATGTATATTCTGGTCATTAACTTTAGCCTTAAAACAATAGGCAGGAAGCATTCATCTAGCCGAACTGGAGCTGACTTGTAAACATCAAAGGCAGTGACGAAATAATTTTAATTTCAAAGGATCAAAAAGGAATGCTTGACTTAGCTTTCTTTATAGTAGATGGCAATGTTGCCACATTGTTTTAAGTTCAACCTTTCACAACATATTCTTTCATTTAAGAAGCAAGCCTGCATTTCAACATTTCGCAGTATTTGCAAATGATATAATTATGTATACAATTCTATCTGGCTAGGCTGGCAGCCTTCACCCATCTCTACCAGTCTTCACAGCTACATTACCAAATTTTGTGGTAGAAGTTATGGAAATTATTTAAAAAAATACAGCTATATGGTGTTTGGAAACTATTTTTTGACAAGTTAAAGGAGTGGCCATGGCATGGGTGCCAATTTTGCCCTTACCTTTGCTAATTTAGTTATGCAGGTGTAGGAGAAAAAATACATTTTCACTTTAGGTTTCAGCCAGTATTGGCATATTTATTTATGATTTTGGATTATATTTTTTATTTTATAGAAAAGAACTGATGAGAAGAAGGATGAATTTGTTCAATTAATTAGCAACAACAATTCTTTTTTAAGATTCACTTACAATCATTTTGATAATTCTGCTGATTATTTGGATGTCACAATCTTTAAGATTTGGACAGAACAAAAATTTGGTTCTAAACTATACAGGAAACTGACCATTTCCAATAGTTATTTGGACTTTCGAAGTCAACCTAACTTTTATATTAAAAAGAACATAGTGAAGGGTCACATGGTTAGAGCAGCAAGAATGTGTTGTCATATCTTCCTGTTTAAGTTAGAATTGGGACATCTAATTACTATGTTTTAGATAGAGGGTACCCAGAATGGTTATTTGTTTGAAATTGGGGAAAAAATAATGTGTGAATGGTGTACAAGGTACACTCCACTATTAGGTTCGGGAGATGATGTGGTTGACAATGATGGGAATTTAAATGAGTCATTTTCAAACTCTATGGTTATCCAGTTTGAGGGAGACAGTGTAGCTATAAAAGACATTATGATTAAAAACTGGGTAATGTTTAGGGGCAATGTGGAGATTATGGACACCCTGGGTCCAAAACCTAACTTTGTTTTTAAAACAGGTCAGAATTTGAAACATTATTTAGAGCACCCTATAACATCAAACAACAAGGATAGGGAGGGCACCAGAAAATGTGGTATGTGTAAATACTGCAGTTACATTTTACAGGGAAAAAGTGTGTTTGTTGTTGAACCTCCACAGTGTGTTTGTTTGGACATGGGCAATTATGGTACCTTGGGATTAGTCTATATTGCGATCTGTATGAACCGTAATTATTTTTATATTGGTAAAACCATCAGAAGTCTTCGTAAATCAATTTACGAACATTTATATTCTATTAAGAATGGTGATGAGAATAATGCCCCTTTTAAACATATGAAATACTGTTGTCAGGGCAATACATTTCTTTTTGGCATTATTGGAAAAAGTTAGAAGAGATGAGAAGGGTGGGTATTGGAAAAATAAAGTGGATGAGTGTGAATTGGCAATTAAGGTTAAATGCCACAATGGCACCAGGCATTAATGAACAAACTTCCATAGTACCAATACGTAGAAGAAAGCTATGATTCTATAAGGTTTTAACTTGTTCCTTTATCTTTAAGATCATAATGATTAAGTGTATCACGTGATGATTTTATTGTTATTTAAAATGATGTTTTCTTAATGATGAATGGTTCTGAAGAAGTCCTATGTGGATGGACGAAAGTGCTTGACCATTTTTCTACACTTGTTATATTTTTTTTATTTTATGAAAGTGTTTTTACACTCATTTTGTGGTTCTGGTTTGGTTCTCATCATTGGACCTTATTGGGATTCTACCACCTTGTTGGCTTTTTGTGATATGTCAGTAGAATGCCAAAGAAATTGAAAAGTAGGGTATACAAAACAGTGGTGCAACCAGTACTACTGTATGGTGCAGAAACCTGGGCAGTAAAGGCAGAGCAGGTTAGAAAGCTAGAGATGATGGAAATGAAATGCCTTAGAAGAAGAGTAGGATGCACACTGTGAGACAGATGAAGAAATGAGGATATAAAACAGAAGCCAAAGTAGCTCTAATTGCAGAAAACATTAAAGAGAGCAGATTAATGTGGTTCTGGCATATGTGCAGGAAAGCCGAAAAAAATTTGGTGAAGAAGATTTGGGACAGACAGGACAAAGGTAAGAGGAAACAAGGGCATCCAGCAAAAAAGGTGGATGGATTGTGTGAGGGAAGACCTGCAACAGTCTGGTATGAGTGCTGAAGAAGGCAGGAGTGTGGCACTGAATCGAGATGGATGGTGACAGTTAAAATGGCACACCAACCCCATACAGAAAATAGAAAAAAGGAGTTTGATGATAATGATGATGATGATGATGACGATTATGTTGATTTGTCATGGATGGTCTGCAACTGTCCTCTCTAGGCTTTCAAATATTGCTAAATTAACATAACTTCCAACACAGAAAAATCTACCCAAGCAAATCTAAGGGTGTTCCTGTTCAAATCCAGGAGTCTAAACAAAACAAAAATCTGCTGCCTCCAGGCTGTCCTCACCTTGGGGGATGCAGACATCTCTGCAGTTACCAAGACATGATTTAAAGCCACAGAGGGTATCCTGGCAGTGCACTGCTTCAGTGCCTTATGCACATTTAGACTAATGGTGGAAGTGTCTCGATCTACCCTAACAGCAAGCATACATCTAAGTTGGTTAAAAGGGATGATACACTGGTGCTTCTCAATGTGAAGATTTCCATCGATAAAGTCCTATACCATGTTATATCCTAGCAAGCTCTATAGCTCACCGTCTATGCCCCATGAAGCCTTTAGTTCATACTTAGACCAACTGGAGACACTCACTATTCAACCAAATACCATACTCACAGGGGACTTTAATTATCCCTGTATAAAGTGTGAATCTTACATGACCCCAGGTTTGCAAGTGCAGAGATTAATAGAATTTGTAAACACAAACACCCTGTACCAGATAGACCTTATGCCTAGTACAGATACAAACATATTGGACCTGGTACCCACAAAATATGGGAGAACTTTGTACCCCCCAAGTGTTGTGTCCTCTCTGGTAAGGTCAGAGAATAAAACTGCCTCCTTTGAAGTAAGAATCAGTTCTGTAATCATAGCAAACTCTGTAACGCATAAAAACTATGCTAAGGTAAACTACTTTTATTAGTGATAAACTGTCAAAATATCAAGTCTCTCCAAACACAGAAAACACATCAGCCTATGCAGAATTGTTTACAGAAACTATGTACAACTATGTCAATGACTGCAGAGAGGCTATTATGCCTGAAAGAAGTAAGCCCAAAACTAACTGAAAAAACAAACCACCCAGGTGGAATCCAAAATTAAGCAGGTTACACAACAAAAGAATAAAACTCATAACTAAAATTAGGGAGTATAACACCAAAAAAGGATAAAAAAACTCTCTCATCGAACTGAATAGACAAGTAAGAGGACTATTCAACTCTTAACTCTAACAAAGCAAATTCTGAGGTAAAGATAGCAATCCAGGCCAAGGGCAACCATATGGCCTTCTTTTGCCATGTCTGAAACTTCAAAGGCAGTACACAATGGTGTGCAGAAGTGCTGGTAAATGGAGCCACATTCATGGAACTGGTTAATATAGCTAGTAGTCTGGCTTGAAAATTTAGCTCTTTCACCCCCTCTCACCACCAGTTGCTGACCAGTAAATACTCTCTAACATAATCTCTCTAACTATCAGTAGAAACAGGACTTAGATGCACTCTCTAAGGCCATAAATATAGCTTTGATGGTTCTAAATAATATCCCAGGATGTATCCTAAACAGACTGAAATATGTTCTAACAGGACAGATGGTATTATGATTCAACCACAGCCTCTGCACAGACTTCATACCACATGAATGGAAGACTGCACTGGTCATCCTTCTAGACAAGGGCAGACCATCAACAGAATCTGGGAACTACAGACCCATTCATCTGACTAGTCTCATATACAAAAGCCATGGAAAGAATTATCATTAAAATGATTAACAATGACATAGAAATCTTAAAGACACTGGCTCCAACCCAATTTGTTTTTTTCAAAGGCAGGTCATGTCTTCTTAACCTGGTGGAGTTCTTTGAGAGAATCACTAAGGTGAAGGATGAGGGCAAAATGGTGCCTATTGCCTACTTTGACTTAGTTAAGGTATTTAATAAAATACCCCACTCTGGCACTGTAAACATACTCAAGTAATTAGGCATCACCTCTTATGTAACTCACTGGATAGCCAGCTGGCTCACAGATAGGACCTAGGAAGTTAGGATTGGAAACACCACCTCCTCAATGAGACCATTCACTGGTGAATTCCCTCAGGGCTCTATGCCATTCCAATCCTCTTTGGCATATATTGTTCAGATGTCAAGGCCAATGTCAAGGGCTTCTGGCTTACCAAGTTTACAGAGGATTGCAAGCTATAAGCACTCATAGAAACCCCCTAAGATATTAACATCTTACAGGAAGGCCTAGCACAGACAAATTACTGGTACCAAAGCTGTGGCTTAAAACTTAGATTCAAGAATAGTATAATAGTATATTTAGGGAAGTCAGCCACTCAGGGAAACTATTTCATTGACAAAACACCCCTAAAAGTAAATGCAAGTAGTCAGGGATTTTGGGATTCATCTAGATAGTAACCTGACTTTCAGCCAACATGTATCTAAGGTTCTAAGAAAATCATCTTAAGTCACTCAATTTATAATTAAGGGCATGGCATCTAGATCAAGGACAGTCATTATGCCACTATGCTCACCCATTACCAGACCCATCATTGAGTATATCTCCCCCCTCACTATTTACCTGATCATTCACATATAACAACTTGAATGTCCACAGACGTTCTTCACAGAAAGTATACAGTGCTTAAACACAATTTCCTATGCATGTTATCTCAAAACCCTATCTTTATACACTGTTTTCTGCAGACTGCTGATAGGCAATTTATGCTTGACATGCAAAGTATCTCTGAATCCCACTCTGATGGACCTTTTGCATAATTGTAAAACAAACAGCAGCAGAAGTACTAGATCTAAGGATTTAAACATTTTTTCTTCCAAACCCCTGTTTTTCCCCTTGGGTTATTCCTCCCTGTTAAATAAACCTGTCAACCTTCTATCTGAGGGCCCTACTGATGGGTTATAAATTTATAGTCAGTGAAGGGATGGGATGGGAGTCTGGAGTCTTACCGTCATACATATGGTCTGGAGATTTTTTGCTGGCCTATGTCCATCCCCCTATATGCCTAACACTAGCTATAACTGGGTGGGCATAGGGTAACTATGGAGTGCTCACCACCAGACCATAAAGGACATACGCTGACCATCAATTCCACCCCTCCAGCCTGATGTCCAGCTTTCCTGAGCATTAGCCTCTGCCAGCATTCAAAAGGAGAGCTATGTCAGCATGATCCCTCCGTCCAGGATAGGAATAACTCATCATCCCTGTTAACTCCATTAAATAGCTGAACCGCTAATCGATCTTGAGTAACTTGGCTGGTAGTCAGGGCTTTATTTCTCTATACCACTGGAGTGGCAAAATGATTTAAACTTTGCTTGTGACTTACATACATAGGGTCATAGGTATGTACCGGAATGATAAATACAACCTTTTTAAGACTAGCTGTGCATCCCAAATCTCTGTCAAATTCTGGTACCCATAATAAGTGTAAGCAGGGTCTTAGGAGATGAAACATTTACAAGCAGGGGTTTGTGAGGTGAACCATTTACAGGATGGCTGTGTCTACTTGAAACATAGATACCAAGCCAGGGAGGGAATTTCCTGTTCCCCATCCAATTGTCTAAGTTACACTTGAATTCATATAAGGAGTAACTCTGCTTTACATTGATGGGGAGCTTGTTTCAGAGAAGGGGTAATCTCTGGGATTCATACCTGTCTGTTTTGCAGATATGCAGGAGGGTCATCAGGGGGTCTGACAATGCCTTGAATGTCAGGCATAGATCTGCGCTCGACAGAATACAGAGATAGAGCCTTGAGGTGGTCTACATAGAACATGTTATTTACACCCTGTATTCTTTTAGTGATGAACCTCTGTGGACATTCCAATTGTTGGATGTGCATGTTAGCTAAAAAACAAAGGGGGTATTGTATTCAACAATAGGTCTGAAGATGCTGTATAATGCAACAATTACCTCCTTGGACCTAGAAGCCATACTTTTGTTTATAAGTCTGACAACATAGAATGATTACTTTACAACTGTAGACAATTGATAGTCAAAGGCTCAAGTATTATCTGTGTGTTCCAAAGTCCCTCACTACTGGGTCAACTCTTAGGGTATGTTGTCAATATGATAGTTACCAGGAGTGTGTGACTTCCCTAAAGATACTATTGCACATTTCTTGACATTTACTTTTAGTCCATGTCTCTGACACAAGTTATGTGCCAGTGTCAGCCCTTCCTGGGGAACATTTGTGTCAGTTGGAGATTCTATGACTGCACCTAATTTGCAGTCATCTGCAAATATATTCAGCCAGAAGCCCTTGATATTAGCCTTAACTTCAGAGAAGTAAATGTGAAAAAGGAAAGGTCATAGGACTGATCCTTGAGGGACTCTGTTGTGACTGGTGTCTTTGTAGAGGCAGACTCTCCAATTCTAATTTCCTGAGTCTTCTTTGTGAGCCCCTGGCTATCCACTGGATGGCACAATGTTTTATAGCTAACCTCTTGAGTTTTTCAACAATACCCAATTGGGAAATTGTGTCAAAAGCTATGACCACATCAAGAAGGCAGTATGAAGCATTTTAGCCTCATCCATTGCTTTCTTAACCTTCTCAAAAAAGTCCATAGTTTGAGTAGGCATGACTGGCCCTTGATGAAAACAAATTGGGTTGGGTCCAGTGTCTGCAGGTTTCCTATGTCATTACTGATGATTTCCATGATAATTCCTTCCATGGTTTTGCATATGAGGCTAGTGAGACTTGTGAGTCTGTAGTTTCCAGGGTCTGTACCTTTGTGCAAAAGGATGACTGTTGCTGTTCTCCATTCAAGAGACACAAACCCTCTTTAAAGGGTACAATTAAACAGTAATTCACAAGGCCCTGATAGGTCATGTTTCAAGCTAATTAGAAGGCACCCTGGTATATTGTCTCAGTCCACCATTGCAGTGTTCTTGGCCTTAGAGAGAGCATTGAGCACCTGTTCCCTAGTGATAGCAATTGGAAGGTATTTTAATGGTATTTCCTGAGGGGAGGTTGAGAGGGAGAGAGGGGTAAGGTTGGAGCTGAATTTGTCTGCCAGGAGGTTTGCTATATCTTCTTACACTAGGAGGTGTGCAGCATTCTCCCATATTAGTGAGGACCAGATCCATTTTTTTGCACCCCTGGTTGGCATATTGACAATGTGGTCCAGGGAGTTTGTATTTACAAATTCGAGGAAACTTTGTGACTGCTCTTTTGGTGTTTTATATGATTCCCAGTTAATAGTGGGGTAATTAAAGTTGCTCCTAAGTATGGTATTGGGTTGGATGGTGAGTGTTTTTAATATGTTTTAATACACATTATGGGTTTCCTGGGTCATAGAGGGGGAACCTATTGCATGCAAGAAAGTCATGTGGGATTTAGCCTAGGGTGAGTTGAAAGGGGAAAAGCTCAAGAGCATTGTCCTGTTTGACAAGCCTTGCTGTATATTTATTTTTGATGTAACTTGTGACACCTATACCTTTAGTCCCTGTCTGTGTAGGTCTAAATTAATGGAAGGTGTATAGCCTTGCACTGCTAGTGTGCTCTCCACAGCTTTAAACCACGTCTCAGTGACCATACGGACGTCAGCTTTCTCTTGGGTGAGAATAGTTGGCAGGGAGTGAAGTTTCTTGTTTAGACTCTTACCATGAAGCAGTAACATCTTAAGATTTTCTTAGTTTTGATTTGCTGTGTAAGAAGTACTTTCAGCTTGACATTACCTAAAAAACACACTATGGGGGAGGACAGCATTTTGACTAATATTTCAAAGCCTAGAAAGGAGAGGTGCTGACCATCCCTGGCAAAGCAATGTGGTCTGTTGACCTTCTTCTATTCTGACAAAATTTTCACCTCCTTAGAATGACAGCAGAGACTAAGCCAGTTATTAAAGTCATTCACCTTTTGTTCATATTGTGGGATCATATTGTAGAAGGTAAAATGTTTCTGAACACTAGGCTCATATATTTTAGGGAGGTATGTCTCAGGTAATTTACTCCCACACTGACTATGACTGAGTCATACTGGTACTTATGGACCAATGACCTGAGTGTGTGCATAATATGGCAGATACTGGCCCTGATAAGCAATTGACCGTGATCTCTTTTTTCAGCCTGTTGAAGGGGATATAAGTGTATCTCACAATGGAGTCTCCAATAACTAGAATGTTGGATTGTGTAGTGGCTTGCCTTATGGGCTTAGAAGTGGAGGTTCCATGAGGTATGTCTGTATGTTCTGAAAGAGTGCATTCAGGGCTACTGAGGGTATTTGTCATGCATACTTTGTCTAGGAGGTCTTTGGGGCATATGTGGGTGTATGTGTCTGCTTTGAACTCTGTGTGTGTGTGTGTGTGTGTGTGTGTGTGTGTGTGTGTGTGTGTGTGTGTGTGTGTGTGTGTGTGTGTGTGTGTGTGTGTGTGTGTGTGTGTGTTGGGTGCAGTGTGTGTACTACTGACCACATGATTCAGATTAGGAGTGCTTTTATGTGCCTCCAGTGACATTGTGTAATACATCTCTCACATACATTAGCAGTTTGTTTGAGAATTATCTGGTTGTGAGAAAACAAGACAGTTTCTACATTGCCTCAGGATGTCCATATCTAGCATGCTGGTAACTGAGATAGTGGGAATGTTCATATCTATGGTAACAGTCCCTTTTTTATTCATTACATGATAGCGATGAGACTATAAAGTAATGTTGGGGGGTATTTGGTTTGTAACTTGGGGGCAGTGCTTTTCACTGCAAATTAGTTGCCCTGTGTGCAACTAGGTATTGGTAAAATTTTAAAATGCTTTTACAGGAAAACTGTTGAATCAAGGTGTTTCCATGTATACAGGGCACTGCCAAGCACTTGGTTGTAAAGCTAATAAGTAGACCCTGATGATTTATGGGTGAAGTATTTAGGGAGATATTCTGAAGTTAGCTTAGACAGCAGCTAATCAGGCAGTACTTATTGAAAAGAATTACCTTTGTCCAGAATGATGAAAAAAGTGGATTTGCCTGATTGGCTACTGCTTCACTACTAGTGCTGGTCTCACCACAGCTTCTTGCTGCTGGGACACAATGTTCCTTTGCTTCTTCTCTCACCAGAAGCAAAACAGTAGCACCAAGACTAAGATGAAAAGCAGGCCATGGCTCTTTGGTGATCAACAGCTTATGCCAGATGATGTAGGCGTGTCATAGCCTTTTCCTGGTAGATGCCTTAAATACCAACCAGCCTATTCAAGAAAGTCCAAGACAGACACACACTGTCCAGTCAGAAACAGTCAGGAATAAATTCCCTTTGAGCCCTCTCTCACCAGGAGAGAAATATAAGTGCATATTCCAAGCTGGTACCTATTTAGAAGTTATCAGGCTCATTTGGATCTTAAGGCAAGTGGCTTTGTTATCCCGTCCTTTCTTCTGGATACATAGGATATCCATCCTCCTTCCAAGATGCATCCTGTTTGTAAACCTACATTACATAGCAGCTGATTGACCCAGATTTGTTGGGTTTTATGGCAGGACCAAACTACAGTTGCTTGTTAGCATGGATCTATGATGTGAGGCACAGTAGGTCCAGCAAATGCCTGTGCTTAGTTTTGCAGACATTAGTCAACATGACCAAATTACCTAGAGCTAATTTTTACACCAGTGACACAGCGCACAGTCCATGATCCATGTTCTCCAACTGAGGATACTACACACCATTGATGATGACCAAAGGGCTGGGTCTGTATAATTTTTTCCACTATAGGACACCCTCTAAAGCCTGCACTCCTGCCGACAACTCCATGCCTGGGTGAGTTTGAGGTGTGAATGCTCAGCATGTATTTGGGAGATAGGAGGGACCATACAGAGATACAAGGAGAACATGCAAAGTCCATACAGGCATCAGAATCAAATCTTGTACCATGTGCATAGGAGGCAAAGACCTTAACCATTATGCCAGCTGTACATAGCGTGTTCCTTCCATCATGTCCTATTTATCTCAAAGAATCCCCATTACCTGTAACAGACCATGTGAAACAGAGCCCTTAACCCTATTCAACAGCAACCTGGACCAGTGGATGAGGAACTGGAAATACACCCTTAGTCTGACACATATCTCTGATGGATAGAGGCAGCCATTAAATCATGCACCAACTAACATACACCACCTTAAAATAACCTCTAAGGCAAATAACTTGTGGGATAGCTAAGCTTAAAAAGGCCCCTGTTATTGTTTGCGTAATATACACCTATGAACCTATGAACCTCTACATCAACTCTATTCTTTAGAAACTATGTCTGAGTAACTGTGGCAACCTTGGAGGCATAATGTAACTGACAGATGTAGAGAGCAGAGACTGGTATATTTTATAGGTCTGTAGTCATACCTATAAACTTTCAGGCATCAAAAATCAGGATAAAGGCTGTTAAAAAGTAGGTACATCTGGCCAAGAAATCTGACCAGATAATTAACCTAAAATTTAAATATCCAGCAGTATAAACCCTTTTTCCTCCAGTGGGATTATGGTATAACATCACTCAGAAGCACAGGTTTAAAAAGTGACTTACCAATCCACAATAGTCAGCAAAAGGGAGAAGATAAACACATTGAAGTGACACTGACATTTTAATGTAGGATACCCTGAAGAGGAGGTAGTTTGTCACTTGTTATTCATCTTATTGATATTTTTTAGTCCAAGACCACTGTCAAAATGCACTGTATTTAAACTCCATTAAAGTGTAGCTCAAGGTTTATAAATGAAGCAACATGATACAATCCTGAATGGTTCCTATGTTTATGTTCTGGTAAGTACTGACTCATCACATATATTTTGTTTCATGGTATTGATACACTGCTTAAAATATTATAACATGACTTATTCCACTGTGCTACAATCTTTTGTGTGATCAGTGCAGCATGCCTGACTACCGTTTCAAACTTGCTATAATATATGCTGGGAAATAATTGCGGTGGAAGTCACTAAACAATGAGTTAATTTGTCTTTCAGACTTTATTGTAGCTCTCAACTAATCAGAGACAAATCTCAAGAGAATCAGAGACAGGTATGGGTAATAAGAAATTCAACCCGGGATCACTTCTGTGGTTCTGCTTGACAGGGGCACAGGAAATAATTTTCTTGGGTGGCAAAAGCCAGGGTACCTTTTTGGCTAAGCTTGTATGGGCCCTAGGGCCAATAGCCTAGTACCTACCTATGAACCTATGAACCTATGAACCTAAGTCCAGAAATAATCAGGGACACTTTTAAAATATTAGTACTATTAATCTGAGACAGTGGCAGAATAAGAGAATGTGAATGAATGTACATATTCTGTAGAAAAAAGTCTGTAACTGTTTATTATCAATGTTTATTAAGTGTAATTCAACACCTTTCTCCAAAACTCCCAGTTTTAGGAGGGATTAAGGGAGGCAGAAAGATGAGTGAAAATTAGCAGTGCCCCGAAAATCAGGGACAGGTGAGAGGTATGGATTTCACATCCATCAGAGAATGCATGTTAACCTAAATCATGTTATCATAGCAACTTTGTAATTTTATGAGAGCAATATTTAAAATCTGTCCCTATTTTAAGCTTTTGCACCCCCATTAATTTAGTCTTAATCCATTTTTCTTGACCCAAGAGGTTGAGAGCTATGCATACCTTTTAAAAGATTTGCATCCACTGCTTGATAAAGCTCTTGCTCTCTCTGTCACACACACTCACACACACACACACACACACACACACACACACACACACACACACACACACACATTTCTATTTTTTATTATACATTTGTTTTAATTTTATATTTGCTAAACAGCAAAAGTGCTGCTCAGCAAGCATAAAATAATGGCTTGACTGCATTCACTGCTATTTTTATTCACACATACACTGACACACAGACATTCACACACAGTTTTCTATTTTTTTTTCATTTTCTTTTTTTTAATTGCACACTGGCTAAGCAGCAAAATCACTGCTTAGCAAGTGTAAAATAACAGCATCTGTTATCTCCGTTATAGTCCAAAGTCCACAGCAACTTGAAATACTGCCATGAAGGAGTGGACTCATTTTTTTAGCAGGCATTAACTATACATTAATACCCTGCTGGAGAACATTCCTTCTTCCAATCAGAGTGGAGATATACAGGTTGGCCATTCTCTAAAACCAAAAACAGTACATCTTTAAAAATGTACATGGTACTGAGCCTACTTCCATTGATGTCAAACTAAAAAAGGTTAACATGAAAGGGCACAGAGGTAAAAGTTATACTTCAGTCTTCATGGATTGCATATTTTTGCAGCAAATATAGAGGACAAAACTTGTGCTGGCTTCTGGCTGAAAATGTCTATCTATCTATCTATACACTCAGAGATATATATATATATATATATATATATATATATATATATATATATATATATATATATATATATATATATATATATATATATATATATATATCATCTAACTATCTATCTATCTATCTATCTATCTATCTATCTATCTATCTATCTATCGCTCTACCTATCTATTGAGCTATCTATCTATCCTTTGCAGAATGAAGTAATATCAAGGCACAAAACTGCAGGTTAGGGCAACTGACAGTCTGTTGTTAAATAATGTTATTCCTACAATAGCTGTGTGGTAAACACCAATGAAATTCCAAGCACATATTAATTTCATAAAAACAAATAAGAACAAAGCTTAGTAATCACCAAGTACAGCTAAATTTATCTGTTTAGTTTACCCAGTACACCATCATCTTTCATATCTTAATAACACCATGGCCACTTGCCAATGGAGTCAATGCACAGCTAGGCATACTGATGAATGCAGCCTTTTTATATAATAATGGCATTTCCATATCACAAAACCTCTTGGCACTCTCACATATGTATGTTTCTATATTTTACCTAGTAGGATACAACTATGTTAAAATTTCTATCACTTCCAACCATCCAAAGAAAAGTATAATGTGAATCCCTCCTACAGTGAATTGTGAGCACTGATTCTTACTTGTTTTGTCTAATTTCACAGTATTTTTTCTATATTTATATACATCTGAACATATGTGTAATTAGTGAATGATACTGTGTTGTACACAAAAAGCATGCTGTGGGGACGTGGGAATGATTTCTTGCATGAGCTCGCATCCAGGATCAGATTTTCTCATTAGAAAATAGTTTCCAGAACTATGTCTATGGTAAACAAGTCTGAAATACAGCAATGCCATGACTATGTGGTACTATAAGGTATTTTACTTTTTTCAACTTTTAATTAATGAAATGAAAAAAAAAATAAATAAAAATATACATAAATATATATATATATATATATATATATATATATATATATAGTTTTTTTTTTTAACTGAGCCAGCATCATGTGCAAGCTAAACACTAATGAGCACATGAGAAGATATGAATATTTAAGGCAAACTGCTAAAGAAACTGCTAAAAGATGTGACAAAGTTGGATCAAACTAGATTTTTCAATATTTCTTATTTTCCTGATGCAGGTGTAATGAGCAGCTCTCTTACAGGTGTTCAAGGTGAAATGTTTCAAGCGTCAGTTGGAAAGAACAAGACAATATGGAATATAACCTTGATCACTGTTTTCTACAGGAAATCATTGTCGGTGTAATTTATAAGATTGTACCAGTGGCGATTCCTTTCTTTAAGGAGATGTCTCCCTTCTTCATGTAGGTGTGACCATGAAGTTATTAGGGATAAGTTTGGAGGGAGCAGAGGGTCATATCTCTTAACCTCTTACAGCAAGATATCAGGACAAAGCCTAAAATAATGTGCGGACAAAGCCCCCTCAAATTTGGAAATATTTAAAATTATGCTCTTATAAAGATAAAAAGTTGCTAAAATAGCAGGTTTTGTGCTAGCCTGTATTTTTTGTATTTTATGAAGTCTGAAATCAAGCATCTGTTATTATTGAGTGAAATCAGTCCTCAGTGATTTCCCAGAAAACTATATGTTTTATTCAGAATAGAAGAAAAATACGAGGAAACTATCTGGACAGGTGAGAGGTATGGGCTTGCCCCACACATCAGGAACTGCAGTGGTCTTACCCCCCTACAAAAATGTTTAAAGTACATTTTTTCACTTTTCTGTGTTTTGGGCATTTTTTTGGCATTTGGGATGCTTAGGATTAAGTGTTTTGGCAATTCATAGCAGTACCATAATAAAAATAACTACTTTTGTCCCTAGGATATTATATGAGTATTTTGTTAAGACTGAATATATCTTCTCTCACTGTTACAGAAAGACAATTGATTTGAAAGGCTCACCTATCTTATGTTTTTGAAACCATATGTGATGTCTGTGTTAATTTTACCAAATGCTTAGGAGAGCATGGCTATTAAGAAAGACAGGATTACCTTTGTAAGGAACTTTAACTTCATTTTTGTTTGCACAGTACTCAGTGATGGTCTGTTCTAAGTGGATGACTAGAAGCTTCAAAACCATGAATTTACTTAGATAGGGTGTATCCGTGATGGTACAATGATGTGTATACCTCCATGCACACATCATGGTAACTTTTTGGTATTAAAAATATCACCCTTTCATTGGTTGGGCTGGCTGCATGGATATTCTAAATGATAATGAGGCAGTCAGGGAGACAGGCATATGTTAATTACCCATGTGCCCAACCAGAATCACCTCCAGGAAGGCATGTACACTCCGAGCAATCCAAAAAAATCCTTCAGCCTCATAGAGTTCTGCATGACCCACTCCTCCAAGATGCTGTGTTCAACTACCTACCATGACAATCGTGCAGAGATTGGGGTGAAGGGAGCTGCTAGGCACCAGGGATAAATCAATAGTTAAGTGCCATAATGGCACCAACATTAGTACAAAGATCGAGCAGGCTGAGAGAAACTGGGAATTATTCTACATACAGTAACAGCACCATCAGTGTGGAGACGGGAGTGGGGTGGGAGGAAACACTATATACCTTGGATTACTCTAAATGCCATAATGGCATCAATATCAATAAGGAGATGGGGGTTTGGGGGAAACACTACACACCAGGGATTACTCTAAGTGCCTTGACAGCACCAACAACAGTATGTGGATTAGGGGTGGGAGAAACACTTGCCAAAAGGAATCACTCTAAGCACTATCATGACAAAGACTTCAACATGGTAACAGGGGGTGGGGAACCATGGGAGGGCAGACAAATCAGGGGGACAGGTTCTGGAGCTGTGGTGTGTGTGTGTGTGTGTGTGTGTGTGTGTGTGTGTGTGTGTGTGTGTGTGTGTGTGTGTGTGTGTGTGTGTGTGCATGTTTGCATGTGTGCGTGTGTGTGTGTGTGTGTGTGTGTGTGTGTGTGTGTGTGTGTGTGTGTGTGTCAGACTGCATGTTTGCATGTGCATGTATGTGTGTATGTGTATGTGCCTGTGTATGTGTATGATGTGTGTATGTGTGTGTGTCTGTGTGTGTGTGTGTGTGTGTGTGTGTGTGTGTGTGTGTGTGTGTGTGTGTATGTGTGTGTGTGTGTGTGTGTGTGTGTGTGTGTGTGTGTGTATGTGCATTTGAATGCATATTTGGGTGCCTGGGCGAGTTACTGTGTGGTGGGATGCCAATGTCTAAATGAGCAGTGGATTACTACCATGACGTACAGGTTAGCAATTAGAAGCATGTTGAGGTAGTAACTGCAATTCAGAGACATGCAAGTTTGCCAGTAATGAGATATTTCTTTATCATGGGTAACTTGTCTCTGAATTGCAAAATATTTCATGATGGAAGTGGGGATGGCTTGCACTCGGACATTAAATAAATTCCAGGGACTGTAACCATCATCTCTTGCTCTGAGGAGAATGAGGACACTTTGGCATGTTTGGCAGTCGGGGTGGATATATGCCCATAGTGCATGCATTGTTAAAATACTAGTGGCATGACATAGTACCCTGAGTCTGCTTGTGCTTACAATTAACTGCTGTAATGCATTTAGCTTATTTCAGATACTGATGCCCTGAATAAAACACTGTTGTTTTCTAGTACTTTGTTGCATTTTCATTAATGAGTGAGTACATCTTGTGCATTGACAAACATTGATGAAAATTATTAACTTATTAACTGTTTTCAATCCCCATATTGAGATTGCTATTACATTTGTGGCTTTCATTATGTCATCACAACCAGTGTCAAGGCTTAGAATGTTGAAGTGTTGGGGTATGATGCAGTGGCAAGTGGCAATTGAGAAGAAATAAATGAAGGCCTTACCATTTCTTTTTTATCTTATCTTTTTTTTGTTAGGGTCATTAACAATAAATTCAAATGCAATCAGTCCTCTGTGTACCAAAAATAATTCTACCTAAATTTATAAGTTTGGTATTGCTACTTACTATACATTTATGCAATATCTCAATATGTGCCATGTCCTACATTATTTTAAAAAGATTAGTTCAGACGGTAATTGTGATACAGGGAAATATTGCCAGTCCAGCTATCTAGAACTTTATAAATAATTCTGTCATTTGTGAATATTGATATGATTTAGGCAGAACTGTATGTTATGTACTGAGCTGGAGTGTAACCACAACAGGCCCTTCTGACTTAGAACAAAAATGCATATAAACTATATACCTGTGCAAATGCATGTCTTAACAGTAGAAACTAGAACATAAAAGGGTTAGCTTGCAAAACGTCAAGAAAATAAGTTGAAAATAAATTGCTTTATGATTGTGCTATAAATATTCTCAGTTTCAGTGTAGTAGACACAATGTCTAGAGCTGGAAGTTTTTATATTATTTTGAAAGAGAAACAATTATTAGGTTTAAAATATAAAAGTGTTTCATTGTTTTATGACATCCAAGATCTGCATACATCTGAGAAATATGTCTTTTTTAAACACAGAGATGTTAAATTCTAGTAGTTTCTGTTTTAGCCTAGGAACTGATGTCAGGTGACAAAAAGTGATATCATCCAAGTTAACCCAGCAGTAATATTTGATATTAATTTAAGAACTCTTTCAGAGAGAGAGAGAGGCTGTGCATTTAGTATTTTGTCTTGGACCTAGCAAGAGCATTCACTCATCAGCACTGCATCTGCACTTGCCTTGCTGTAAGTAAGTGTTTTAGGGCATAGTCATTCTTTAGATATAGTTAGGAATATAGTAAAGATTAGTTTAGATGCTTTCTGTATTTATTTGAGACTGCCCTGCAATGTTGTTTTACTGAAGTTACTGTGTTGATTCACTGAGTATTGTCTTGTTTTTTTATTATTTATTATTAAATATATTTAAACCTATCTTTCTAGCTGATATTTGTGAGACATATTTAAGCTCTTAGAGTACTTGCATATGTATTTGGTGACATTGTTCAGGCCACTCTTAAGTAGCCTTGCTCTGGTTGGACAGAGAGGGTGCTGAAGGTTTTGGCCTGGTCACTGAGCTGAGATCTCATCCCTATAGCTGTGCCAGTGGGGAGTCTTATTGGGGATATGGAGAAAGAGGGAGAAACCAGCTCCAGACTGACTGTGGTCTCTGTGTTCTCTTAAGGGAAATTGCACTTTACTGTGTGTGTACTTGACATCTCATTGTGTATGTCCCCCACTGTTGCCAGTGGTGAGGATTGAGGTCCCTTGATTACTGGGCCAGTACAGGGGCATCACAGTAATAGTTTTGGTTTGTTTATGGGCATTGACTCATGCTTAGGAGAATGCTGCCTTTAGCCTATGGTACAGGCAAGTCTGCTTTAAAGGCTGCAATTTAGTTTAATAACACATCTTCTACTAAGCGACTAATTATTCAGAAAATGTAGGGTCAAACTGGAGTAGCCAGTGGTGTACTCATTTCTCACACTCCCTTGAACCCCCCCCCGGTAGCACCACTGTCTTGATGCCACCTTATCCATTGTATTCCACATCCATAAATATGTCACCACCTCGCCATTCACTCATGTACATGTCATATGTTTGTATGTGCATTCGTACTCCCTGTCTTAACCTTCCTACCTTCATCTTACTTCTGTTCACAACTTATCTTCTCTTAAAACACACACACACACACACACACACACACACACACACACACACACACACACACACACACACACACACACACACACATATCTATGTTTATAACACTGAGTCAAAAAAAAGTCTACAAACAACACTCAATACATTTTAAGGTTTCCAAATAACTTGTATTACTTGTCACCACTGTGCATGTGAGATTATGCAGAGCATTTTGAAGCATGTGCATAACACATGAAGGCTGCTGTTGCTCATTCTAACTGATGGCCACACCATACTCCTACCCACTCTTCTCATAGCCATACTGAAGCCACAGGCAGGATATTTAATGAGCTGTTCATAGTGCAGACATAGCAACAGTGTCTGCATTCATTGTTTATGAGTAGTGGTGCTCATTACATACAAACATAGATGCAAACACAGAGAGACACACACACACACACACACACACACACACACACACACACACACACACACACACACACACACACACACACACACACACACATTTAACATAGGATGGCTAGCTGTGGTTGTATCCACTGTTTCTAAATTCAGGGTGAGAGCCCCAAAGTACAGGATTTATGGCCTTATTGTGATGCCCAGATTAACTTGGTTAACTTCAGTCCACTGATTTACACATTTGGTATTCCAAATCTGTGTCTTGTTACATCTGTATAATATAATAATTAACAGCTAGAAACTTATAACTTAGAGTAGCTTTCCTAAACTCGTGATAATAATGGAGAAATTATTTACAAAGTATTTTGCAAGATGCTAACATAAGACACAGTAGATCAGGAACACTTTGATATGTCAGATTTGCAAAACTCCAGCATCATTTACATTTAGCAGTTTATTTCAGACTGATAAATTCCCTTTGTCACAGGAGCTGATGAAAAATATCAATAACATATTTTACAACTAAACAAATCTCAGTGTGAAAATGTTCCTTCTTTCTGTATTGTTTCCTTCTGCATTTCCTTGCGTCTTTTCATACATTCTGTCCTCGTTTCCCTTATTTTTTTTCTATCCTATTGTCTTTCGCATTTTTTAATTTATTTTCAAATATGAGTGAACCAACTCCAACACAACAGCTATAATTAAAATAGATTTTATTAAGCGCTTTCATCTTCCTTTATCACAGACTTTGTCAGAATAGTTTAATACATTCTGATGTCACCATCTCAAGATTGGTTAACATACAAAAAACCCACTCCTGCTATAGTACATTTTAAAACGTTATTAACCATTACCCTAAAATCAATATTACACTAAAATCAATTAAGTTTTCAAATAAACTTACAAATCCCTATGCCACAACCATTCATTATATTAAATACAGAGATCTAAACTTTAAAAAGGGGCAGAAAGTTATTTCATCAGTCTGACCCTCTCTTTTTCCAAAATCGACATGGTCTATACCACACAATTTAAAAGAGTGGTCAGGAAATTCTTGAATATGCATGTATAAAGCATTGTTGACATTTTCATTAACTATGTCATAACAGTGCTGGTAAACTCTCTGTTTAATGGTCCTTTTTGTTTTCCCAACATAAAAGCCATCAAAAGCCTGACAAAGCCCAGATAGACCACCCCTCTTGAGTAACAGTAATATTTTCTGTTTGGCCTAATTTTTCCAAAATTCCTGACATTGACACACTCTGTGTCCAACATGAAATTACATTGTGGGCATCTACCACATTTGTATATACCTCTAGTCTCATTCAGAGAATTTAGCCTTGCCAATAGTCCCTTAAAAGACACTTCTTTCTTGTACACTATCTTTGGCGTCTTACCTAAAATAGTAGCTGCCCCTAGGTCCAGCCTGAAAATACTCCAATGCTTGGTAATAATATCTCTATTGTAATAAAAAATAAATATTGTAAGGTAATACCATTACTCTTCCAAATCTAGGGTCAGTCCTATTGTATCAACCTTCCATAAAGTTAAATTCAGCACTCAACAAACTGTGGTATACCCCTTCCATTCTTTTGTGCTTCACTTCCTCCATAATGTTTTTTATGAATCCATCAGGGTAACCTCTCTGAACCAACATACTCTGCAGTACTACACATTCACTCAAAAAATCGTCCAATCCAGAAATCACCCTCGCCAATCTAACGTACTGTCCCTTCACCAGTGTTTTCTTCTGGTGAATGGGGTTTCAACTGCTGTAATGCAGCAGTGAGTTGGAGTAAGTAGGTTTTCTGTATAACAAGGGATGAAAAAAAGTTTGTGGTCATAATCCTTTTTAATTGTGACATCTAAGTAGTTCAATCTGTCCTTGTTTACTAACATAGTAAACTTCAAGAGGGTGGTTGTATTATTTATATATTCAAAAAATTCATTCAACTTTTCTATCCCTTACCTCCAGAACAAAACTATATCGTCCAGGTAGCGTCCATATAGTGCCCAGGAATCTCTGTAAGGGGAATCAAGAATATATAGGTTTTCCCATGGGGACAACACTATATTGGCAAATACCAGGGCACAACAGGCCCTCATCGCTACCCCCTGGGTTTGCCTAAAAAGTTGTCCCTCGAAAACCAAAAAATTGTTTTCTAACACCATTTCCATACATGTTCTTAAAGCGACTATGGTGTTGTGCTCAAACTCCGTGTTAATGACCAAAAAATCAGAGAACCAATCAAGTCTCTGCTCATGTGGTATAACAGAGAATAAGTCACAGATCTCAATAGTGACTATTAATAGCTTGTCATCATAGATGTCCTGCTTTATTTTGGACAAAAAGTCCCAGGAATCATTAAACAGATAGGCCCTTGTTTCTAATACATGCTTCACCTTAGAATCAATAAATTTAGCTATACAAAAATCTCGGACACCTTAGCATCCACTATTGGACAGAGTGGGGGTCTGGTGATGTTTTTATGAATTTTGGGTTTCCCAAAAATGATAGGAATATGAGGATATGTAGTATGTAAAAATGAATGTTCATCTATCGTGATTTGCCAATTTAATAATAGGTCATCCAAACCCACATCAGTATTCCAACAGGCAAGATTCAATTCATTAAGAGAAACCTCCACATATGTGTCACTATATAGGATCTCCAACATTTCATTAATGTAGTCATTGACACCCATAATGACCAGACCCCCACCCTTGTCCGGTTTCATGACCCTAATCTGCTTATTAGAAATAATCTGCTGCAATAGTTTGTTCACCTCCACTGTTAAATTCTGGACAATGTGTTCAGTAGAATGCTTGCTTAGCTTCCTAATATCAAGCTCACACAGCTTCTCAAAGAGAAGGACCATAGCATGTGCAGGAGGTATAAAAATGCTGAGCCTTTTAATATTCTGTCTCCTAGATAAAGCCACATCATTGTCCTTAAAATATAGTCCAAGGTTCAACTTATACTTTTAGCTATATAAGCGTTTCAACCACATTAGCCCTTTTTGCTGGGACAAAGTTTAAGCCTTTTTCAAATAGATCAGCCCACTCTCTTCCAATATTAGTCTGACTCAGGTTATACATTCTAAAATTATTGCAACTGTTTAAAATGATGTTACAAAGCTCCCCCTCAACATTGTGGTCATTAAGAATCAATTTCTCCTGTAAAAGGAATTGTTCTGGTCTTTAGAGAACCACCATCTAGAGACTCCCCCATTAAGGCGATCTCAGAGAATTATGAATCGGAGAGGGCAAGGCCAGGACAGTTCGAGGCAGAATTTTTACCAACATCAGAATTTTATGAGGGGGTGGGGGAGAAGGAATCAGAACAATTCCTTTTACAGGAGGAATTGATTCTTAATGACCATAATATTGGAACAGAGTGGGCTATCTATTCGAAAAAAGGTTAAACTTTGTCCCAGCAAAAAGGGATAATGTGGTTGAAATGCTTATACAGCTTAAAGTATTTCATAGGAAGGTGAACCTTGGACTACATTTTAAGGGCAATGACGGGGCTTTATCTAGGAGACAGAATATTAAAAGGCCCAGCACTTTTATACCTCCTGCACATGCTATGGTCCATCTCTTTGAGAAGCTGTGTGAGCTTGATATTAGGAAGCTAAGCAAGCATTCCACTGAGCACGTTGTCCAGAATTTAACAGTGGAGGAGAACAAACTATTGCAGCAGATTATTTCTAATAAGCAGATTAGTGTCATGAAACCAGACAAGGGTGGTGGTCTGGTCATTATGGATGTCAATTACTACATTAAAAAATGTTGGAGATTCTATATAGTGACACATATGTAGAGATTTCTCGTAATGAATTGAATCTAGCTTATCGGAATATTGATTTGGGTTTGGATGACCTATTATTAAATGGGCAAATCACGATAGATGAACATTCATTTTTACACACTACACACCCTCGTATTCCTACCATTTTTGGGATCCCCAAAATTCATAAAAACATCACCAGACTCCCACTCCATCAAATAGTGGAAGCTAAAGCATCCAAGACTTTTTGTATAGCTAAAATTATTGATTGTAAGCTCAAGCATGTATTAGAAACAAGGGCCTATCTATTTAAAGATTCCTGGGACTTTTTGTCCAAAATAAAGCAGGAACTTTATGATGACAAGCTATTGATGGTCACTATTGACATCTGTGACTTATTCTCTGTTATACCACATGAGCAGGGACTTGATTGGTTCTCTGATTTTTTGGTCATTAACACGGACTTTTACCATAACACCATAGGCACTTTAAGAACATGTATGGAAATGGTGTTAGAGAAAAATTTTTTTGGTTTTCGAGGGACAACTTTTTAGACAAACCTAAGGTGTAGGGATGGGGGCCTGTTGTGCCCCGGTGTTTGCCAATATAGTGTTGTCCCAAATGGAAAACCTATATATACTTGATTCCCTATACAGAGATTCCTGGGCACTATATGGATGCTAGCTCTATGATATAGTACTGTTCTGGAGTGAAGGGATGGAAAAGTTGAATTAATTTTTAGAATATATAAATAATACAACCACCTTTTTGAAGTTTACTAT
>NC_056732.1:878405740-878483240 GCF_019279795.1 Protopterus annectens
TTCATAGGTTGGTACTAGGCTATCAGCCCTAGGGTCTATACAAGACTAGCCATAACAATTCCCTGAATATTTCTTCCCACACTATTTACTTCCCTAGACCCCTGTCTAGCAGGGTGACAGACGTGATCCCCGGGGTGAATTTCCTTTCTCTCATCCAATCGTCAAGGTTCCTTTTGAAGAGGGCCAAAGAGGCACTTTGCTTGACATGTATGGCCAATCTATTCCAGAGTCTGGGGAGTCTCTGGGTCAGGAAGCTATCCCTCCAGCATGTTTTGTTTATTGTGATGACAAGGTTTAAATCCCTGGAGTGTGTGGCTCTGTGGGATTGGGATTTCTTTAAGTGTAGCATGTCCAACAGCTCTGGGTTTGACATGGCCTTGTATGTTAAGCAGAGATTGCATCTGAGTAGACAATATGCGACAGAGTATAGTTGGAGTTTTTTAAGATGGTCAGTGTAGGGCAATTGTTTTAGGCCTGTGATTCTTTTAGTGAGGTATTTATGCGGCCTTTCCAGTTGTTGCAGATGTCTTGAGAGGTACATACCAAATGGTGCATTGTATTCTATAATGGGTCTAATGAGGGATGAGTACAGTGGGACAGTGACCTCCTTTTTTCTGGATGAAAAGCCCTTAGTGATGAGGTGTGCCACACAGAAGGATTTCCTGACTGTTGTGGTGATGTGGTTATCGAAGGTGAGACCAATGTCCACCTGTGTCCCTAAGTCTCTTATCACACTTTCTGTGTTTAGTGTACTGCCATCTATATGGTAATTCACAGGTACCTATTTTTCCCAAAGGGGATAACTATACATTTCTTGGCATTGAGCTTGAGCCCATGGCTCTGGCACCAAGCATCTGTTTCTGTAAGGCCCTTTTGTAGATTATCCACATAATTTGGGGATTCAATAATGGTTCCCAAATTTGCAGTCATCTGCGAACTTTGTTAGCCAGAGTCCCTTAGTGTTGGCCTGTACTTCAGAGAAGTAGATGCCAAACAAGAGCGGTCCCAGGAACTGAACCCTGAGGTGCTCCACTTGTCACTTGTCTGGAGCTGGATTTGGAGGTGGCTACTTTTACAGTGTGGGTTCTATCAGTAAGCCAGTTAGCAACACATTGGGTGACGTAGGGATTAATGTCCAGCTTAATAAGTTTATCTATGATTCCAGAGCGGGGGATGGTGTCAAAGGCCTTGGAAAGGTCTAGATAGGCTGTGTGGATCACCTTACCCTTGTCCATGGCTCTGGAGACTGATTCAAAGAAGTCAATCAGGTTCAGGAGACAAGATCGACCCTTCACAAACCCAAACTGGGTGGGTTCCAGTGTTTGAAGGTTGCCAATGTCTTTCTTTATAAGTTCCATGATAATACGCTCTATGGCCTTGCAGATAAGGCTCACCAGACTGATGGGATGGTAGTTTCCAGGATCCAAGCTGGATCCCCCCTTGTGGAGTGGGATAACTGTAGCTCTGCACCACTCAGAGGGCATGAAACCTGAGGTGAGGCTATGATTAAACATGACACTTAGTTGAGTTGCCAGTTCATATTGTAGTTCATGTAGTACACAGCCCGGGATGTCATCTGGTCCCATGGATGCTGTATTCTTAGCTTTGGAGAGTGCGTTTTTTACCTGTGTGGCCGTTATTACCGGAGTTTGGCAATCATCCAGTATTGAGATGGGCCATTTAGGGGATGAGAGGGGGGTGAAGCTGGCACTGAATCGATCTGCCAGGATATTGGCAATATCCTTGGGATCAGTATATTTAATGCCATTCTGTTGTAGCTCAGAGCAGATCTGAGCATTGCCATTTAGATTCTTGACATAGTTATGGAATGCCTTGTGGTTGTCTTTGGAATCTTTGGCAATTTTATTTTCATAACTAGCTTTTTAGGATTTTATGAGGGATCTCAGTTTCTTACTGAGGCTGGTAAGGTAGTTTTTTGCATCCTGGAATTTTCCACTTTTCTGCAACAGTTTCTTCCTTTTGTTGCAAAGTTTGTTTATGGCAGGGGACCACCAGATTGGCTTCCTTTTTTGGATGAGAGCATCTTGGTTCTATTTGGGATGGCACAATTCATGCATGAGTGGATGTGCTCATACAGTGCCTTAGTGTAGGATTCAGCAGTTGAACTTTCAGTTCCTGTCTGCATGGATGTCATGAAATTTGTCACTTCTGACTTGGGTAGCATGAAGTTGGCTTTGGAGAAGTTTTTATGGAAGTTTCCTTACTGGGGGGTGGGGTGGGATTTGGATGTTAAGGGTAATTAGCTTATGGTCAGACCTGACTAATGAGGGGGGTGACCATAGGTGTGGAGTATCGATTTCCCATGTTGGTAATGACTAGGTCTAGGATATTAGAGCCCATGGTCAGACTATGGATTAGTTGATCCAGGGAGTTGGAATTTATGATTTCCAAGAATCGCTGGGCAAAGGTGATGGTACATGAGTAGCTTTCCCATTTAATGGCAGGGTAGTTAAAATCACCCAGTATTGGGATGTTTGGTTCTATCTTAATATTTTCTAGCATGTTTAGAAAGGTGTAGTGATAATCTTGGGGTATGGTGGGGGATCTGTAGCAAGCTACAATTTGGATTGCAGTCTTACCTAGTGTTAGTTGCACCTGGAGAATTTAAGATGCACTGTGTTGGGCAATTAGCCTGGTGGTGTGAATATCCTTGGTAAATATTGACACTCCTCCACCTTTACTGTTTTGTTCCTGGTTTGGTGGCCGAAAAGTGTAGTAAAAGCTGTAGCCTGGTATTGCAAGGGTGCTCTCTGGAGCCTTGAACCAGGTCTCAGTTACTGCACAGATATCGATGTTCTCCATTTATAGGAGTGCATCAAGAGAGTGCATTTTGAGGTTTAGACTTCTATCATTGAGCAGCATTACCTTCAGATTTTACATGCTTGTACATGTTACGGTGGTGGTTTTGTCCTTTGAACTTTGCCTGAAAAAGTCACTATAGGGGTGGCAAGTACACGGTAGGCAGGAAGCCAGTACTGAAACAGATAAAAACTAATGCAGCAATATCATTCCTAGCATCCTTATTCCTTATTCAGTTAGTTAAACATGCCCAGAATAGAGAACAAACTAAGCTCTTCTCTAAGCTTTCTTACTTATAACTTGTATATACAATGGCTTAGTAACAGATAACTAAATAAGACAATTCAATGCAATGACGTACATGGAAGCACACAGTTTCTCGGAGGCTCAGGGGCTTTGTTGGGACCAGAAACAAGAGAAAGTTTAAAAGAAGGCACAAAAAGATTTCAGAGTACTAAGTAAACTCTAGTGAGCAACTCTGGGAGGGGGAGGGGTGGGGTTAGGAAGGGGTCAGAAAGGAGTGATGAGTAGAGAGATGGAGAGGGGGAGGGGAAGCAGGTGTTAGAGAAAAGCTTAAAGGAGTTTAAAGTGGCAGAAGAATAGGAAACAAGTGTTAGAATAAACAGTTTAAAGGGGTGGGGGGACACAAATGTTAGAAAAAATAGATGAAAGGAAAGGGGATAATAAAGTGATGAAGTTTTATAATGAAAAAAGTTGGAGAAAAAATATCAGTGGGGCTTGCACATAAGTTTATTGGTGAGAAAAGTGTTGAGTGTAGAAAGTAGGTCAGTAAACCCAGATATTGATAATGTATGAACTGAACCCATGGTTTAGTAAAGATGGAACAGAGGCAGCAAAGTCGTGGCCTTTAGCACACTTTCCTGAAGTGAGTTAGGTGCCAAAGTGATACAGAGACTAGGGAGAGAGAGGCATACTCAATGGTGGTGAAATAAAGGTGGCGGTGATGGGGGATTTGTGAGCCGAGAAATATGTGTGCATGCCACAGCCTAGATTAATTTGCACAAAAACAAAATATTTTAACACCAGGTTATGAAGAAACAATTGGGGCTGTTAATTAAAATATAGTATGGTCCATAAAGGTCAGTGACCTGATCAGGTCACCTGGAGTCTGAGCTTGGAGAGTGACAAAATAATAGATAGGAAACTGATATCCAGAGTTTGCACAATCCTTAGCACTAGAAATCAGACCAGGTTAAATGGATACAGGATTATTTAGGAGGCAGAACTGTCCTGTTACATTTCTTCTCAGGTATGGACTAAAATGCTATTGATTGTTAAGTATGTTAAGTATCATAGCTACATGTTTTTAAACTAGCAATGCCTTTTCAAATTCTTCTACCCTCCATGTAAGCTAACTAGGGTTTTCTTATGGATATTTCACTTGTGTTGGAGATATGGATTGGATTTAGGAGACTGGAAACATATCTTTCAGACATGGTTGAAGCTTAATAAATTTGCAAGGGAACTCCAAGCTCTAATGCATGGGGCATAGGAGCTCAGACCCTGAGCTATTTTAACTTTGAGACTGCATATTCTAGGACTAGAGCAAGAGGGCAAGTATATTGGTCATTGTACAATTTTATTATACTTACTCCTGGCTAACAAAAAAATCATTACATTTTTCCTTTCTCTGCTAATTTGAATTAAACAGGAGTTATGATCTTTCCTCTTTTTTCTCTTGTTTAACTTTTGTTTTTGGTATATCCTCCCGGTAGACTAAAGATGTATGATGGTCTAGATTTGATATTTGAACATCTTGTGCATGTGAAATAAAGGTAGTTGCTAATAAAAAATGGTCAAGTAATAGGCTGCATTATAGGTTGACTTCCAGCAGTGTTTTTGCAGTCCAAGCTTGTCTATTTCTACTTGGCTGCAAAGTATTTACATGTTGAGCAGTAGTATCATTTGCAGCAAAACCACAGCAGCTGCATGCCAAGAGTATGTGCCTGTTGTGGGGAGGTCACAGTAAGCTCAGATGTAGAAGTAGGTTCAGCTGCTACATCGCTGTGCCAATTGCCTTCAAACAATGAGCTAGTGTACTGTGTGCTATGTCAACCTGTATCACTCTAACTCTGGTTAATTTTTCTGTAAGGGCACAGATATGGATAATCAACCATCTGTGTGAAAGAATGAGTCATAGACACTTCCCAGGAAACAGAGTTTCCCCAAAAATACATTAGGGTTGTGTTACCAGGAGTGGCAAATATATCTTATGTTTGTGCAGCTGGAGCGAGCATAGCAAAGTGATCCTGTATCATGTACACTAGTCATTGCAGTGTTACAGCAACTTATTTTTTTTTATATTAACAATTAAAGTAGCCCCCCCCAACCTGCTTCCTGTGGTGCACCAACATCCATACCTTTAGGAATGCCTCAGATGGAGACCTCTCAGTTGAATTTCAACATCTGCATCTTGCAGCACTTAGTTGCATCCCAGGGGACACACATTTCTTTATTTCGTGGGACATAATTTTTTTAAAGACATTTTTTTATTACTTTTTCTAACAGAATTGGCAAATATAAGTGAAATAAAGCATTCAATCAAAACATATTTAAGATTTCAAAAAACAACTATTTACAATGTTATCTAGTAATTATCATAACTTATAAAGATGCATTTTCTTTTTGTCATTTTTAACTTTAGTTGTTTTAATCAAATGTGTGTAATAACTCCTTGAATTCTAACCAAGTATTGCAGTTTGAGGTGATTTTATTAGTTCTCATTTTGGTAGTAGTTAACTCATATTGATTAACAATCCCCGGGATTCATGAAGCTTGCGCCAGGCGTCGGAGTAGCGTTGGCGATCTAGCGCCAAATATGGCCACCAAGCGATTCAGGTACGAGCTGTTTCCACGTGCACTACCAGTGTATGCCAGAGCTGCACAGCTCCCAGTGCATGTATGCTAATTACCCCATGCGCAGCAGTGTAGCATGCAAATAAAGGTATATAGCGGTTCATGAAGTGGTGCAGGCGTAGCGTAACATGAAGAAATGTAAACCAAAAAAAAAAGGTTTACATTTTGTCAGACATAAAATTGGAGCCATGAAAGCGGACCAAACTTACATATTATAATGCTAATATATGCCAATGGCTAAATATATAGCCAATGGCATAACAAAACATGCACAACACATAAAAAATACCATTTAATGTCATGGCCACACTAACGCAAATTAAAACCGCAGTGCATCTGTGCACAAATGGGATCACAAGGAAAATATATTTAGATGTAATAAAACTGCAATGTAACACAATTCATGAATACTCCATAATAGTCAATTGCACGCATGCTACACCACAACCACGGCACAAGGGTTGCTAAGGGTCTGTGACAGTGTTCTGCCCGGTAACTAGGAATTAGTAGTCAATGCCATGCAAATGAGTCAAGTAATACTGAATCACAAATGCCCTGCTGGCGTAAAGATGTACCACATGGCGTAGCGGTAAAACACCGAGGAGTGGCCTGGAGGTAAACATGACATCAAGAGAGGGGTGCGCCACTGTAGCTGTAAGCACATTGGATCATTGCTAATCCAGGTTGCCTGCTGCTAAGCAAAGCTGCAGGATAGGGGTGTCGAAGTAGCCATAGCTTTGCTTAGCTGAGAGTACACAAGGTAACTGAAAGTACATGTGAATGTGGATGAAAATGTGCTCAAAACCCGGTAAACGGCTGTGCACGGTGCGCACCACAGCTGAAACAGAAAGGATAAGGAAAAACAATAAGGAAATGCTGCAGCATGGTAATTGGAGTACAAATGAGTAATTAACACCTAGGAACTCACAGTGGGCCATTGACAACAGCTAACAAGGCTGCTAGCAGCTACCTGCAGAACAGGAAAGGAGAGGTGCCATACAGCAAAGAAAAGAGAACTGTTACAGCAGAACAAAGCAAACTTGCAGTAGGTCAGCTACATAACACATATCCCAACACAATCCTTGGTTGTGAAAGTAGAAAACAAGAAAGCCGGCAGCTGGATGCATACCTGACAATGGGAGGGGAATCGGGTTGAAAATTGAAGTAAAGGGCAATAGATGAATCACGGCAGCCAAGTGTAAGTCAACACCAAATGCCCCACAATAGCAGTACCTGCTGTAAAACCAATAATTAAGATACCCCGTAGCTGGAATTGCAGAAACACACCCAATTACACCAGCATTATCCATTGCACAACAGTATAAGGTGTGAAAGCCCCACACACACACTTGTGTATTCCCAGACACTCTGCACCATTGGTGTATACAGATGAGGAATTTTTAATATGTACATGTTAGGGGCCACCATAGCTTTGATTCACCAGCATGTGTTGGAGACTGACGATGGTGTGGAGGATGATGCTGACAACCATCTCAGGCACCAGAGGAGGAGAAGACTGTTCAGACCCAGGGTAACCTACCAGGGGCTACATGAACTGGAGATAGTAGAGCATTACAGGGTGGACAGGGACATCATACAGTAACTTGTTGAGCTGTGTTGGCCATGCCTCAGAGCCAGAAGTAACAGAGGGGAACCCATCCCAGTGGACACGAAGGTATGTGTAAGCTTGAGAATACTAGCCACAGGTACCTTCCAAAGGCCAACTGGGGATATCATGGGAATCTCACAGGCATCAGCATCCAGGGTAATACAACCAGTTCCTAGATGCCATGTTACCACATGCCAATATAGCACATATACGTCCCCCGAATGCAGGAAGAGTTGGCCAGCAATATACGTCTCTTCCACCATGTGGCAGACTACCTGGAACTACTGGGTGCAATAGACTGCACACACATACACATCAAGTCACCACCCGGTGAGCAGGGTAGGCACTACATAAACCACAAGGGATACCCCTCCATCAACTGCCAGGTTGTGTGCAATGCCCAGGGCATTATCATGGATGTTTGTGCTGGCAGCCCTGGTAGCTATCAGGACTCCCACATCTGGCATGCCTCACAGCTGTATCAGGTATTTGCCAGGGGGGACATCCTATATGGCCACCTGGTGGGGGATGCTGGCTATGCACTGGAACCGTGGATGATGACTCCCATCAGAAATGCACACGCAGCCACGCAAGAATGCCATAATGAGGCACACGCAGAAACCAGAATTATCATAGAGCGGGTGTTTGTGATGCTGAAATCACAGTTCCTTTGCTTGGACATATCTGGTGGAGCCTTGCAGTACTCTCCAAGTACGTGTGCCCACATCTTCTTAGTATGAGCCATGCTACACAATATGATCCTATGGAAACAGCTGCATCAGGGACAGAATGGTGATGGCCCTCACAGCCCACCACCATTGCCAAGGGAACCACAGGCACAGAGGGACTCAGACCATGAACACCCTGTGCTAGCCCCAGTAAGCATATGGAGGCATGCCCAGTATGCTCATGTTTTGGCAAAGAGAGAACATATAGCACACACACTGACAGTGTAGGCACTCATGGACTGACACCCTTCTCCACCTGCAGACACAGCAAACATGGATGGCACACACACATGACCGCCTGTAAATTGTCATGTATAGGTGATCTACTGTGTGCATCCTACATAGGTAGCCCTCAACTATTGTACACACAACCGCCATTGGCACAAGGTAAGTCAATACCTGAATAGTAAATTAAGCTATCAGCATGTGTCCATACTGTATGTAGAGATTCATAGATACATAGGTAGGTACATGCCCAACTGCCAAGGCCACTCATAAGCATAGGCAAAAAGTGTCTGCTGTCGCCACCCCATCAATTAATTAACTGTCCCTCTGTGGAGCAGAGCCAATTGCGGGATCCCTGGGGTTTATCCACTGTTCCCCACCCACACTGCAAGGATACCCTGGAGTGTTAGTGAGGGGTTTTGTATAATGTAATGAGGGATGTAGTTCCAAATAATGGGGAGCATCCCTGACAGGAATCTTCTCAGATGTTTACATGTTACTTAGTATACCTTAAACACAGCTTGCATATATAGGTAGTTTTCCACAGAATAATAAACATGTGGAACACACAATTGCTGAAATGTGTGTTAATCACCCTTGCACTACCAGTGCCTGCTCTGAGAGGTAAAATAACACTGCCAGGATTAGAACACACAACCATATATACAATCTTCACAATAACATACCACTAAGCTACCTGAGATGTACCAATGGCAGTTGTGTATACTGACAGGATAAAACACAAAAGGTAGGAATGTGTGGAAATAGGGCAAACCTGCATGTACCTAATGAAAGGTGTATGTTATATGTATACAAATATATATATATATATATATATATATATATATATATATATATATATATATATACATCATCATATATATATAGAGAGAGAGAGGGAGAAAGAGATATATGTTGATATATGGGGATATACATATATATGTAGATATATGGATAAGTTAGCAACATCTACATAACCATGGAGGTACATATAAATGGGATACCTACCACATACTGACTGCTTTACATACTGACGCGCGTAATCCCGAGGCTTATGGTCAGAAAGAACACAGTACTGAAACACCAGATGTGCGAGCTTTAAAATCACAATGTTAAGGGACAGTTAGTCAGTGCTTCTGGTGTTGCGGTTCAGGTAGGTTACTGTGTGTAAGTGTGTTTCTGAGGGCTGTAGTGTGTGTAAGTGTGTGTTCTGAGTGTTGTGTGTTTTCTTGGGGGACTGTAATGTGTGGGTGTAGGTAAGCTTTGTGCGTCTGTTTGCGTGATCTAGGAGGTAGAATATTAAAGTAGGGGGGGTGTGGGGGGTGCAGACACCTACATGGGGGGTGTAGGGGGGCTTGCCTACCAGCTCATATGTAGTGTAGGATGGTTTGTTTGGATGTGGTGGGTAGCAGTGTGTCTGTGTGTGCATGTGTATGTTCCTTGTTCATGTTACTTTCACGAGTTACTGTCACTGTCAGTAGCGTGGGGTATGGGAGTCTGGGCCCGGTATTGTGTGCGTCGGAACTGTGTGGTTTCGGGATTCCATAGGTATCCCGTATACAGCTGTTGAAGTGTTCATATATGTGTATAACATTGACCATAGCAATCACACATTCCGCCACAACCAACCTTTATGAACAAAGGATATGGAGAGTATATGCCTATACACATTTATAAATATGTGCTATGGACATGAGCCAATGATAGTGTTACCACCTGTCCCACTTTGTGAGGGATAGTCCTTCTTTGGGCGGTTGTGTCCTGACCAAGTTTATTAAATGTGGCAAATGTCCTGGAATTATAGGACATAATTATGCCCCATATGTAATGTAATAGTTGCATACAATAGTTCTTTCTGTATCTAAACTACCTACATGTTACAAGAAACAGGATAAGCAACTAAACTTCTACAAGAATAAGCTTATATTTAGGCAAGAAAGGAAAGTTCTATCCCTTACTCTGACCGTGGGTTTGTGTAGGCTTGTAAATTCTGCTGTGTGTCCCGAAAATGTCCCACTATGGCCATATGAAAAGGTGGTAACCCTAGCCAAAGAGGGTCAGTCATCAACACAACTACAATAACTGCAAATACCTATGACAGAAATACACAGCTTTCAAGTAGCAATGCTTTATTACATTCTGATGTATTTCTGAAAGGATTCAAGGACTAACATCACCTGCATGCTATACAGGAACCACATAACAGTGCTTTAATGAATCAGCCTGCAATTACCATAGTATTAGTCCACTAATGGATAGGTGTTCAAATAGGGAAGAACCCTCACGCACATATCAATTATGTATAAAAGCAGTTCCTACACACCTGCATCTGCTATGCACACACCCACCAACATCACCCCCACACCCAAACAAATTACAATACAAACTTTAATAACATCACAATCATTCACTCACTGTACAGCATCTGCAGAAGCCTTAACATACCATGTCAGAGACACAGTAACATAGCCCTATGTAAAATAGTTGCTGTTATACAATGGAACAGCTGCTGATGTTACAGGGTTTGTTTGCACTAATCCCGTTTCAGAGGGTTGTGTGACCACCGGGATGTGTTACCAATTACTGAGTAACAGCACAGTATGCTACACATGTACACCAAACCAAGGATGTCTGGTGAGCACACTGTAAACCACCTAACAGTTCATGCATAGCCATACAGCCTTGAGTTGCCCAAACATCCTTGCCAGACTGAAACATCTGCAGACGTATCAGGTACAAACAAACCCTGCATAAGTAGCAATGTTCTGAAATATAACAGCTGTACTCACATGTAGAACAACATCTTCTAGCCATTACACAAAATCCACAGGAGACATGAAGCTAATATATCTGTCTGTCTCCATATAGCTGTTGAAATACATCACAAACAACACATCCAGGCAGTCTTCCTCGAAAGTAAGGCAAACGGACAACACCCAAAAGAAGTACTCAGTTATACACCACTATTGCCATGGTATCGGCTAGTGGAGTAGCTGCACAGCTGATGTGCATCTAATTAACTACTTTGGAACACAAAGTGGTGGTCAGGATACCACATGTTACTGATATTTAACTAGAAAAGGATGGCTTATCACACATTCAAACCATCCGTATATACCAGCAGAGCGTTACAAAGGAGATTGAAACACAAACTGAAAAGGATTGAATCAACAGTTAACGACACCTCGGGTTACTAATAAGGTATGTAGAACAGTCAGTATGTCTGTGTATTTAGTACCTGTTCTGTAGTTTTTAAAGTGCACGCAATCCATATAGTGAAAACAGTTATCTTGTAGTGATGTATTGTTGAGCATAGTAATGCTTGTAGTATTTGTGTGTACTGCTGTAGGTCACAAGGCAAACACCGCATACACCAAAAGGGATGCTATATAAGGGCTTTGAACAGAAATATTCCTCACCAGCCGCTGTCAGTGCCAGGGCTGGTCCAACAAGTATGTGCTATAACAGGGGATAGTATATGTTGATATATTGTAACAGTAGCCATATGTATGGGTGTATTACGGAGAATAACATGTCGAAGGTTGGCCCACTGTGCAATTATGATTTGCACTGTGGGATATTGTGCCAATAACTGTGTAATGTACAGTATTGTAGGCAGATATGTAGTGCAAGTTACATAGCACTACTGTTATGTTAGGCAAACATTAGTTATGTCTATTGGCATTTACAATACACAATAACAGGATACGTATGACTTTTAGTCACCCGACAGTTTATCAGCATGATAGCAAAATAAAATGGAAGAGCTAGTTAACTATCCATGCACATAAGACATGTAATAAGTGCAAAGGTAGGTACTAGGCTGTCTTACCAAGGGTATTTATAAGCCTAGCTAGAGTGTGTTGGCTTTCTCCACCCCCATAGGTTAATTCCTTGTGCCTCTGAACAGCAGAGCCATTAGTTCCCTGTGCCTCTGTCCAGCAGAGCCACTGCAGTGATCCTCGGGGTACATATCTGTCTCCTATCCACACATCAAGGTTTACCTTCAAGAGTGCAAGTGAGGGGCCCTGCCTGATGTACATTGGAATCATGTTCCAAAGCATGGGGGGTGCCCGGGTCAGGAATCTATCCGTCCAGCACATCCTAGTCATCATTATGGTTAGGTGTATATCCCTAGAGCATGTGGCTCTCAGGGGCCTTTGTTTAGGTGGAGCATATCCAGCAATACTGGGTTGGACATGGGCCTTGTATGTCAAGCAGAGATCACCTGTGAGCATGCGGTATGCAACCGAGTACAGCTGGAGTTTCTTAGGTTGGGCTGCATAGGTCATCTGTTTGAGGTCAGTAATACTCTTGGTGTGGTGCGGTTGTGGTCTTCCAAGCTGTTGCAGTTGTCTTGTAAGGTATATCCCAAATGGGGTGTTGTATCCTTTAATGGGTCTAATAAGTCATGAGTAGAGAGGCACAATGGCCTCCTCTAATCCGGATGCGAACCCATTAGAGATTAGGGGGGGGGGCATGTAGAAGGATATTCTAACCACCTTGTAATTATGGGTATCGAAGTAGAGATTTCTATCTACTGGGGTTCCCAGATTGCTTATTACCTTTTCTGTATGTAGGGGACTAGTACCTATGCAGTAGTCCACAGGTAATTAGTTATATCATAAGAGGATGACTACGCACTTTTTGGCATTCAGCTTGAGGCCATGATATTGACACCAGGTATCCGTCTCAGTGAGACACTTCCAGAGGGTGTCTGTAACAGCTGGGGAAACAATTATGTCCCCTAGTTTGCAGTCGTCTACAAACCTTTTCAGCCAAAGCCCTCCTGTGCTTGGCTGTACATCAGAGAATTATATACCAAACATGAGGCGGTTCTAGGACTGAGCCCTGGGGGGACACCACTTTTAACTGGTATACAGTCGGACCTAGGGTATGTAACTCCCACTGTGTGGGTTCTGTCCATGAGCCACTTTGCAAACCATCACATAATGTATGGGTTAATGTTCAGGCGGATGGGTATGTTGATAATACCAGAATGAGGAATGATGTTGAAAGCCTTTGAGAGATCTAGGTAGGCTGTGTGGACCTCCTTACCCCCATCTAATGCCTTGGTAACTGTTGCTAAGATGTCCACCAGGTTTAGGAGGCATGGTCTGCTCTTAACAAAGCCAAACTGGGAAGGGTCAAAGGTTTGGAGGTATCCAATGTCTCTTTGACTGAGATCCATAATGTGCTCCATAGCCTTGCAGACCAGGCTAGTCAGGCCTATAGGTCAATAGGTCCCATGGTCCATTGTGGCACCACCTTTGTGGCATGGGACAACTGTTGCTGTGCACCATTCAGGGGGCACTAAGCCTGATGCGAGGCTATTATTGAACATGGTGTGTAGGTGGGGTGCCAGTACGTTCTGAAGTTCATGTAAAACGCAGCCTGGGATGTTGTCCGGACTCATGGATGTTGTGATACTGGCTTTAGAGTGGGCAGCTTTGAGAGGGAGGGTGGAAAGTTAGCACTGAACCTATCTGCCAGGATTTTGGTAATATCAGTTGGTTCTGTAATGTCCGTGCCTTTGTGCTGTAACTCAGAGCAGATCTGGGTGTTGACATTGAGATATGTGAAATAGATATAGAATGCTTTGTGGTTTTTGTTGGAATTAGTGGCGGTTTTGGTTTTGTAGCTAGCTTTGGAGGATCTTATAAGGGATCTCACCTTCTTACTGAGGCTGACCAGGGAGCTCTTCCATGCATGGGATTGTACGCTCATTTGCAACAGTGTCTTCCTCCTGTAGTACAGTTTGTTTATGGCAGGAGACCACCAGATTGGTTTTCTTAATTAGGAGTATAGCATCTTTGGGATAGCACGATACATGCACTCATGTAAGTGCTTATAGAGTGCATTTGTGTAAGATTCAGCAGCTGTAACAGTATTGTCCATCAGCATGGGTGTCATGACATTCACAACGTCTGTCTTAAGAAACATGAAGTTGGCTTTGTAGACATATTATACTGTGGTTCCCTTAATGGGGAGTGGGAGTGGGATGTGGATATCAATGGTGTTCAACTCATGGTCGGATTGGACCAACGAGGAGTTATCTTCAGGTGTAGAGCACCGGTCACTCATGTTGGTAATGCCTAAGTCTAGGATATTGTTGCCCCTGGTGGGTGTGTGGATATGTTGATCCAGGGCATTGGTGTTTATGAATTACAGAAAGTGTTGAGCTAATGAGTTGGTACACGAGTAGTTTTCTCAGTTAATGGTGGGGTAGATTCAGTGAGACTATGTGATGAGTGTGGTGTAGTGCGAATGTTTACCTTCTCCACATGACTGTCAGGGTCAGGCTTGGTTGGAGAGAGCTTTACCTCCAGTTTGGCTAGATAAGTGCATCTCTCACAGGTTGTAGTGTTGGGTGGTAGGTGGAGAGGCTTGTGTGTGTACATGAGGCAATATGTACATTGCCTCAAGATGTCCAGATTCATCAGATAGACAGGAGAGAATACTGGCAGTTGACTCTTGGACATGCCTGGGTATAGGACTACTTTCCCCTAGATAAGTGAGGAAAGTGAGTACAAGAGCTATTTTACTCTAAGCAAGTGAGAAAAGTATGTGCAAAACCTGTATACATCTAGATAATGAGGAAGACTGAGTGCTATAGTAATTAGTAGCTTATGTAGTGCTTACAAGTTCTGAACAAATTCTGAACATGAATAAGCAATCCAGATAGGGTCTTGGATAACATAAACACACTGCCCCCCCCCCAACAGGTACACAAGCATATATCCATGTACACCACAGGGTCCCTGTACCCACAACTATGCAGGTACAAGCTGCACTCAGGCTGCATCGGACCTATCCACATCACAGGTTGTATCATACACATATGGCAAAACAAGATGCTCTCCATGTACAAATCATGTAAAATATAGCTCAATGTCAGGCTGTGTACACACTGAATGGTGCACACCAACAGGTATCACAACCCACAAAGGGGGAGGCACCACTGATAATGGGAAGTACTGTACTACTACCCTGCTGAGTCTGGTCTGGAAGGCCATGAACCTTGATCAAATAACTGATGTCAGCAGTACAGATGTAGATGACAGTAAGATTGATTTCACACTGCATATCATAACCTTGCCAGGTCATAGGACATCATCACCCATACTGTGTACCACCTACACTTGGCATACTGGATGTACATTCCTATATCTCAGGAGTGTTTTGCAATGGGACTGCTAGCAGAACCAACACTACAGAAGGTGTCTGAATAATACATGCTCATCACACCAATGGCAGCTACAGTAAGTCAGGGTTAATGAATTGTATTCCCCCTCATTGTAGTCCATACCTCACAGACAAACAGAAGACATCTGCCTATTGAAGTATGCAAATGACTATGACCTAGGAGCAATAGCCGACTCAGGAGTGTTATGGACAACATACAGAAGGGGCTTTGTGGGTGAGGTGTGTGTGACATATGGCCACAATCTGACAGCTACATATTGCATTGTCAACCCTATGTTAATAACCCTGTACCAAGGAACTACCACCTAGGCAGCAGTCAACATAATGGACACTTGTGTGTAAGGGATGCAGGTGGGCAGTTGTCTTTTCTGTGATAGCTACGTCATCACACCTGTCAGGAGTCATATGTTGCCACCCTAATAATGACAGGGTGCCATCCATGAATTTAGAGATCATTGTCCAGCCATACACAACACTCAAGTGACCCATATCAGATCACATATTTCCTTTAAGGGGTATTGGCCATGTGCATATGGCCTACACCAGCCTTCCCATTCCCCATCTCCACTATGTAGCATGCTGCATACCCTGAATAAATCCATATCCAACCCAGTGATGTTCGACATGCTACACGTACACATCCTGATCTCAAACACATACTTCATGAACATCCACCTTCCACATGCTGGACAGATCCTTGTCCCATACACTTTACATAGTCCTGCCACACTATGCATTCAGGTCCGTCAAAGCTGCACATCGCTCCCCTCTCAGACATGGTGTGATGACCGCATGATAAATGTATCATTAACTCTGTGGATCAGTAATGTGGTACTGCTCCACCTGGCCCCAGAGACCTGCCTGCCGGCTACTGCCAGGTAACCTTTCATCTTAGATTCATACATGGCCCATGGCATATAGCCTACTAGTTGACTTTGACTGTACATGCTATAGTTGATATCCATCCCTGCAAATACCATCTGGCTAGCCAGTGTCCCATGTGTATCATATGTGCTACATAGGTGATACATGGAAGGATGTTGAATTGCTGTACAGTGCCGTGTAGATGTATATGGCAGAACACATACATGTAATACCGTATGTGAGTAAGTCTGCAGGGTCACAGGTCATGTCTGTTAAGACAGTGTAAGTCTTTATATGTGATATATACATAGCATCAACGTCAAATGCATTAATGTAAACACATCCACCCATGTGCTGATAGGTAGGAACACCAGTACAGGCAAACAGATATGCCCACATCAAGACAGCATCCACATGGAGTATGAGCAATGTAATCAGGTGGCACACACACACACATTGTGATAATATCCACTCACCATTGAGTGTCACATGTGTGTGACACAAACATGTCAGTGTCATGTAGGTTTGCAAATACAACTATTTAAACATAATACATGTGATACACATGTATGTTCAGCTGTAGCTCTGTATGTCTCTGTGAGTTACTGTGACCTGTCGCCATCATTATGTTTTCCAGGTATACCGCGTGCAAGGATACCCCCTTTTACCCGCTTGGAGGATGAGGACCCCATCCCATACCTACTTGACAATCATGATATCCTGTTCAGCCATGTGCCACAGGATGCACAGCAGCGGCATACCCTGTGCATGGAACTTTGCAGGAGGGTTAATGATGTGGGTAGCCACAACTGCACATACCAGCAGGTGCGCAGACACTGTACAGACCTCATTAGATGGGCAAAACAGTGTGCGAATGCAATCACCAGGGAACAAGGTGCAATAGGTGGTGGACCACCAACCCAGCCCCCACTCACACATACCGAGGAGCTACTGGCCAACCTGGGAACACCTGCAGACCCACATCCACAAGCCTTAGCTGATATTGTGGAGGTGGGTGTCTCTCAATCACTGAGCCTGGAGTTGCCTGGTAAGTCAGTACTGCACCTATAACAACCATATTCCATATATTTGCATGTGTCACTGTACAATATGTAATGTAACATCATATGCAAGGCATGTATACACGCATGCCACATACTATATTATGCTACTCTGTGTATGCACACGTGCATACACCATAGTATAGTCTAATGTACTGGTGTATGTGTTAACATGCACATTACACACTGTAGCCATCATACAGGCATGGATAATGCTCATACTGCTGTGTTACTCCTATTTAGGTACCTCTGGCTTTCTGTTGCGACAGCAGCCTTTTGCAGGTGAGACTGCTGTTAATTATCAGGAATCATAATGCACAGATCTATCTACCATGTGGCCATTTACACCATGTACACATAATGTATCACAATCTGTCACAATATACAGGTTGGACCTGCAATGCATCACAATGCCTACCCATGTGCAACACTTGCAAACTATGTGAATCATCTCACCGACATGAATCCTCCAGATGTGTGGACAGCTGTGCATACAATGGTGGAGGTGCTGTTCACTGTAGGGACATTTACTACAGATCAGAACTACACATGTGGGGAATACAAACAGTACTACACAGTGGGCTGGAGTATGGCCAGCCCACAGGATTCACTGGTGTGGATCATAGCCCTGCTATGAATGTCACACAATGTGATGTGCTATCTTGACATGTCCATGACATCTAGTGACCTGGCTCCAACACTGCCTACCTAACCCGAAAACATATCCCACATACCACCCTTTGTCTGCATAACCATATCATCAGTGGAGCATATGACATCTATGGGTGTATGCCATATGGGACAACACAGTCATGTGAAATAGATGGCCGTCACAATAATTTGGCCGACACGTACACACATGGTCATGGAGGATGGCCAGAGACATGGATTAACACACACAGCCAACGTGATGTGCTTGTGTGTACACCCTGTTGTACAATGGCTACACATGGTCCAACTATGACCTTAGTGTAATGGTTATATTGTAAATGTAGAACACTAAACATCCTACAGGCCTGTGCACATTTTGTGTAGGTGTAACATCAATCCACCACATAAGATGTGTTGAACATCTTGAGGGTGTCACAACATGAGAGCAGTCACCTGTACAGTATCCACATCAGCCCACAGATACAGCACATTCCCCTTGCTGGTGTCGGACATCAATGTCATACTTGCTCCTCATATGTGTGTGTGTGTGTGTGTGTGTGTGTGTGTGTGTGTGTGTGTGTGTGTGTGTGTGTGTGTGTGTGTGTGTGTGTGGTACACAGATGTCATGTGGGACATGGTGTACCGACGCATTTGCCATGTCTAGCCATAGTTGCCAGGCAGCAGCAATATGGTTGCAGATGTGCAGGGGTGTTATCCATATATCCTTCAGTGACCTGTGTCACAACTTCCACATCATGGTTTAGTGTGTATATACCTCAGTGATGTGGGTCACATTCCACAGTATATATGTATTGTATCTGAACACAGTCATGACTATGAACTGTGTCTGTAACTCACACTGTATAGCAATAGAGATGCCTCATGATTCCCTGCAATGGCCATGCACATCAGCTAAATGTGCAGTATATCTGTAGGGCAGACAGACAACACTGCATTGGGGCACCATTACCCCACTGTATATTTGACAGGACACCATTGTGTTAAACATGTATGCATGTCATTGCACATGTCAGCAGATCCCATGTCATACTACATGCAATTGTCAAGGTCATATGCCACACATCAGGCAGGTGTACAGTTAACCTGTGCTGGTCTACATGGTGTAACACAGGGATGTATGCTAACTACTACTATGATTGTGTAATTTGCATGCCATCTGCTATGACACATGCATGCTACTGTGTGCAACCCAGGGATGTATGATAACTACCACTATTATTGTCTGCACTGCATGCTGTCTGCCGTATCACATGCATGCTGCATGCCTTCTGTCATATCATATGCATGTGTGTCTATTGTATAGATTGTAATGTACAGATCTTGTCTGCCCTCACAAGTGATGTAGGTGTGTTGCCCTCCTTTGGTACATTTGATGTTAGTGTCCCCACAGACTCTAGCAGTGATGATGAACGTATGATTGAGGCACAGGCATAGTTGTCAGGGGCTGAAACTGTGCCATTGGTTGCCATTCCAGTTATACCCCCCTCATCCCCGCACACATATCCCATGCCTGCACATACCCCATCACCAGTGGCCATAGAAGAAGGACAGTTGGAGTGTGGTAGCTTGGAACAGGAAAGTGTGGGGGTTATGGAAGGTGTGCCTGCACACCATGGTGTCAGCCAACTGACTGGTGTTGCCCCACACAGGCACGTGACCAGTGCCGCTCGTAGGAGGACCTCTGGCCAACATGCCCCTTCAAGACAGAGCACAGCAGCTGGTGTCACCAGACGCATGTTTCAGGCTGTAATGGAGGCACAGGCATTTGCTGAATGGCACAACCAAGAAGATCAGAGGCTTCAGAGGGCTGCTGTCTGTTCCTTAAACAATAACATCCAGGCAATGGTAAATGCACAACAGCAGATTGCTGAAGCTTTGGATAAACAGTTGGGTGACATGGTTGTAGTCTTTGACTGTGGCATGACAATCCGCGAGCGTGAGCTATCTGTGTTGGAACATCTGGTAGGAGTGAGGTGTCGGGCACATGGATGTAGGCCTGCTACATCACCTGTTTCAGGTCTATGTGTACGAGCTACCTCACATGTCCGCTCCTATAGTGGTGGTAGCAGCAGCAGTGCATCTGGTGCTGCGCTGTCCTAACCATGACACAGCAGGCCACATGCACATGGCCCGGGACGGTCCCAACAGGGACATGGTTCCAGTGGACAAGTGACATCAGACAGTACCCAATCTGCACCTCTGCCTTCTAGTGCCCATGCAACACCTGGCAGGCACAGGTCACATGTCCGTGGCCGGACACCATGAATTGTAAAACCTCAACTGTACAGTCTGCAGCTGTCAATAATACCCCTGTGTAGGCCAGCCACATGACAGAACTTTATGCATACATACACGCACACACTGGAAACATATGTAGGGCACCACAACACACACATGCATAACACCCACACAATTAGATCAAAGGCCCTAATACACACACATGATGTCATTCAATGGTGCAGCCTAGGCCTCTGGCAAACATTATCACCCTGTGCATATGATGATGCCTGTGCCGCATCCCTAACATCCACACCATCGGTGCAGGGACATGCTCATATGGTCTGATACACAGGGTGAACAGACTAGGAAGATAAGTGTAGTTTACAATTGTTGAGTACTGTTGACAGGCAACAAACATACCATGTGCTACAGGTGTACAATGCATTTCGTACTGTTAACAGTATGTGTTTTGTGCAACAACAGTAACTGCATGTTTGTCATTATGTTCTGCTGTCCTCCTTCAGGTCTAATTGCACGTGCCGGTGGATGTCAATGTTTGCATTTAGTGTCCCATATGTCAATGTGGACCACTCACAGGTATGTATGAATATACCAGCATGCACCATGTAGCTGCCACATACCAGTGAGAATGTCCCAAGTTCCAAACACGTCTACTGATCCAAGAGCATGATAGCTGTGTATTAAGCTACTATGGCTACAGAAGTGACATCCATAAAGGGTGTCATCACAGGTACAGTTACATGGAGTGGTGAGGTAAGAGAGTGGTCTAGCTGATTACAAGGGTAGAGGCCAGTGGGAAGTGTGATGCCTCACTGGGAATCAGTAATACATGTTCCCATGACTGGATGCCAACACACAACTGCACACACACACTCAGGTATTGGCACACATGTATTCAGTGACATAGTAACACACCCACACACTCACAGATTCACCAACACAGTAACACACACTTGCACATAGTTGCTACTGGTGAGGTGAGGACCCCTGCCTATGTGCAAATCATCATTACAGTACTGTGCACCTACATGACGCCACAGAGAATACACATGTACAGGTAGTCAGTATGGCCTAAGATCGGGGACATCAACACGGATATTAGAATGCATCACCTGGATGGGGGGAGGGGTCTTATCAGTTCAGTATGGTAACATACATCCTCACTCCAGGGACCAGACAGCCCCACATACACACACACACACACACACACACACACACACACACACACACACACACACACACACACACATACACACACACACACACACTGTGGCATTCAGTATTCAATACACCTATGTCATGCATATACAGATACCTCACATGTGTGAGATACACGCCCCTACCTATGTCCTGCTTTCTACATTGCAGTCTGTACAGATGTGTACACTAGTCTACAGGAGAGTGAGTAACAATTGAGATGTATTCCCCACCATACATGACATATATGGACACACATGCAACCACACATGCCAGTGTACTGTGAATCACAGACCTGCCTAGCTCATGATATGTATGACAGATGTACAGCAGTATTGCTGTACTGACACTTTCGTTGGCAACAGTGCTGATATATGCACACGGGACGTCTTAACTGTTAACAGGTGTCAAGTGATTTACCTTCGCTGTCATCCTGACCGCTGTATAAGTTGTGTGTTATGTACTTCAGTTAACGGAACCATTGCTTACTGGTTACACAGGTTATTGTAGGACTGCTTGTGACACACCTATGAGCTGTCCACAGCAAACATCCATCTGCAAAGATGCCCCAACACTTAGTTATGTCCACACATCTGTCCATACCTGAGGTACGTCTTTCTGCACATTCAGCATATCACCATATACAGTTGGCAATGTTGAGGCTGCATTGCAACTGCATGATGTACTAGGATACACGTCACCTGCATACATCAGCAACTGCACACGCATGTTATCTGAACACACAACACTACATGTACAGGTGTGTAGGTCCTACAATATTGTCATTTGGGCATGTTTGTAGGCATTGCAATTGGTGGACATGTGTAACGACATACATGACACATGGACTGTGTTGTATGATATGATGGGTGTAATGGTTGACTGGTACAGAGGGAATGTCACCTCTGTCAACATTGATATCACACCTTATGTACTGTTAGCATTCAGCAGCCATGGATCTACATTCCTTGTGCATGTGTGTAATGGCTGTAGCCACCTGTTTGCACAAAGGACAACAACAGCTATGCTATTTACATGTATGTTTTTTTTTGTGTGTGTGTGTGTGTGTGTGTGTGTGTGTGTGTGTGTGTGTGTGTGTGTGTGTGAGTGTGTGTGTGTGTGGCAAGTACATACCCAGGGCAGGTACATGTATGTCATATCCATACATGAGGGTGTGTACTGGTGTACAGCAACAGTCATCTGCTAATGGTGGAAAGTACCGAGTATCCCTGGTATGTCTACAGCTAACCTGGTTACAGACAGTGGTATCATTGCTTTGCATAACACATGATGCAACTGTGTCAGTACATGGGTACTCTCTACAGTTGATGCAGAGCTTGGTACAGTCCACAGGTCAAGGGTCACATGGTGGTGTACACTTGCATTTCCTACAACATATATGGATGCATGTTGGTGGTCCGAGGACATGGTGGTGTCTGAGGTTTACATCCTAGAATGCAGCATGTGACACTGTGTCCTGCACATGACTCATCTGTGATGCCTTTCATGGGGGTACTGGTCAGTACATATGAGTGGCCTTTATGTATGTGAAAACACCACCACCTGGAGCGGTCCGTACCTGTGTTATGGCCCACATGTCTGGTTCTGAGGTATATGGTGGTAGTGCTATTGTACACTACAGAGCCATCGGCCAAGTGTTCCTCACTGCACAGATGTCAGTACTCCCCATTGTTGGATCTACAGCGACCAGCTGTGATTATGGACACTACACATCTAGCATGGGTTAGCATAACAAAATGCAGTTGTTCTGTAGGTGTCAGGGAGTTATCCTGTGTTTAGGACATTTGCTTTGGAATGGCACTGTATGGGTGGATGCAACTTGGGTATTATCCCCACTCCCTTGAATCATTAATGCATGTGATCTGTCAAAGGCCGGTCTACTGTCAGCCATGTCATTCCAGAATGACAGCAGACATTGTGTAAAAGACCGGTGTCAAATATATTTAGAGCAGCGTTCCTGCTAACAATGGCAGCTAATAACACCAGAGCCCATTACAATGTGTTCTTTACATCTACCTGTAATAGCATGGCCACTGTGGCCTTCTGTGTTTAGAATCAGAGCGCATCCCAGTCAGCCTTGTTCTACTAAGTGCATGAGCATGCCCAGTATAACCTTGTGTAGATGGACACATAGTGCATTCCGAACAGCCCTGTGCTACTAAGTGTGTGAGCATGCCCAGTGACACCTTGTGTTGGTTATGTGTTTCTGTGTATGTGCATGGCCATTGTAATCCTGTATAGTGGCAGTAGTTGTCCATTCCACAGATGGGCATACTCCAGGTCAGGATGGATTTCTAATTGAAACACACAGGTTCACAGGTATGTACATCTTAACTGCCAGCATCCCTGATAATGTTCACATTCCTAGAAGGTCATAATAACAGCCTTGAAATGTGTAGTCTGTGTGGCGTGACTTGTAAGTATGAAGTATTGTAATAGTGGTCTGTAAATAGGTAGGTGTTCCGTTCCCACCACTGGTGTGTGTGTGTGTGTGTGTGTGTGTGTGTGTGTGTGTGTGTGTGTGTGTGTGTGTGTGTGTGTGTGTGTGTGTGTGTGTGTGTGTGTCTGTCCTCGTTTGCCAGAGGATTGTAAATTGCTTTTAGACTGCTCACACTCCATTCAATTCATATACCCACCTTTGGCAGGGCTGATGATGACACCCACCTGCAAATACACCTCTGGGAATGCTGTGTCCCAGTAATCTCGGTAGCGCATTCTGTAACTGTGTAATGTTGTAGTGTAATAAAGTAGTTAGGTTGGTGTTCTAATCCCAGACTTGTCGTGTGTGTGTGTGTGTGTGTGTCCCCATTTGCCTGAGGACTGAGTAATGCAGACTGCCCACACTCCAAACATTTCTTATACCCTCCTTTGGCAAGGCTGATGATGTCACCCACCTACAAATACACCTCTGGGAGTACTGTGTCCCAGTAATCTCGGTAGTGCATTCTGTAACTGCATAATGCTGTAGTGTAGTAAAGTAGTTAGGTCGCTATTCTAACCCCAGACATGCCAAGTGTGTGTGTGTATGTGTGTGTCTGCCTGCATGAGACAAGTACAGTGCTTTGTAGTATTCGCCATAGCGTGCCCTAAACGTGTATTGCTGCAGTGTGATATGGTCGGGGTTTGTATACAGGACATGGCAAGTGTGTGTTGTCTGCCAGAGCCTGTGTAGAGGTGGCCGTGATTGCCTTACCATTGGACATGTTTGGGAGTGGGTTTTGTAGTTTTCCTATATGGTATCCATCTTATAACACATTTGCCACCTCACGAGGAATACAGCTGTCAGTCAGCCATGGGACTGTGTTGGCAAGCCATACCCATACATCTGGCAAAAGGCCTGGTTATCAAAGTATGCAGTCCTACTAGTACCCAGTATATGTCCCACACCCATGTGCCATGCACAAACAAACTTTCCTAGGGTATCCTGCTATGTTGCTAGTACCATGCACCTTGATGACAGATAGTAGGCATGGTGTGAATGCGGTGGCATGCAGAGGACATGGCACCCTGTACAACGGTACAATAGGCACATATATGCGGGCATTGTGCCTTCTCTATGTTCTACACTGAATGCCTGCAACATATGTGGTGCCATCAAATGTAATCCACAAAGGCCAGACAATGCTGTACACATGTGCCCTGTATGGACCCATGCCACTGACACCACGGAATACCTGTATCATACTATCCATGCAGGTGCAGGGCCGACCTGCTCACTATGAGCAGGTTTTGCCACACCAGGCCAGTATTGGCATATCAGGGTATAACAGGCTGTGTACACAACAAGTGTCTGCCAAACCAGGTGCACCTGTACATGTCACTGTACAGTATTGTGGGACATGCACATCCCAGGCAATGTCCATGTGAACTATCAAACGCAGACATAGCATGCATTGCAAAGCTATGGCCATACACATTGGTAACCAGGATGTCAGGCCAGATAATGCAGTACCCATCTGTGTGGGACATTGCAGACACTACACCCCTGCACTGCACACCATTGTTGGGTGACGCAATGCCAAGAATTACCTCTCACCCAGCCTTGTGCAGCCATCTTGCACAGCCAACCACTACACACCCATGAAGCAATGCATACCTGCATGCCAGTACTGGCACCCTGTATCTGCATGTGGGTTGTGATGCTCCCAACCACAGTCACTCCCAGTATAACCCTCGTTGGCATACCAACAGATATCAAGCACTTTCACATGCCCTAGCCCAATGAAACTCCAGATATCACCTGTGGTGCATGTGGTCCTGTGCATTACTGCAGTGTGGCAAACTAATTAGTTATGTTGTGCATTTGTGGCCCTGCCAAAGGTGTCAATGTGTGTCCATTAGAGTGTGTGGTTGTAATGACAATAGCATCCATTCACGTAGACAGCTATGTGTGCCACACCTAATGTATGCCTACTATATCTGTTGCAGATGTCACTCACCTACACACATATGTTCTTACAGCACAGCAACATGTCACCTTTGTGGCACATGTAGTAACTTCATGTACATGTAATAGTAATGAGTAGTCAGGGGTTTGACCTCTGTACTGTTCAGCATGTGGCAGGTGATGCTTATAGCTAAGTCTCCAAGCCCTTCCCTGGTGTACTTTGGCTGTCCCACCCACACACTCTCTGATGGATGTGAAGGAGTACACCTGCACAGCAGCAGCATGCGTATTGTAAGTGATGGACATGTTCAGGTGATGGCCTCTGCACCTATTGCAGTCCTCCTCTAGCTGATTGCATGTGGTACAGCTGTGATGGTGTTCCCATAGCCATCCGCATGATAAACACAGTACACTATCTAGGGAAACATGTTGTGATCTGGCCATGACAGTCGCTGTGAGTGGTACCTGGATGTGGTGTTCTGACATGGCATCACAGATGATATCTGGATGTACCTCAATCATTTTCCACAGTAGGAAATAACCTAAGACAGGAGGGTGATGTGCCACACATGACTACAGCATGTAAGTGTAGCTATGCTGCATTTAGACTACTGCCTGTTTAACATGTGGGTGGTAATGGCTATTCTGCAAGTTATAATACAGACATGACAGTACTCTGTTCATGAAGGACCCCCATCTGTAGGGCCATTTGTGAACTGGTCAGTGTGTGCAACCATTTGTTTCCTGTGATACACACTGAACACACATCTGTGCACAGCAGAAGCATGGTGTGAAGATTGCAGACAGTACATGATGATAGGGATTTGTTACTGCCATTGCATCCCTGACTGGACATGTGTCACATGAGACAGTGGTATGACAGACACTGTATGGGGTTCCCAGTGACAAGCCAATAATGGGCAACTGTTCATAGCTGTGGTCCCATGTCTACTACACATTGTACAGTTGGCATGCAGTATATATGCATGTGTTGTGCTCCCTCTACAAATGTATACCATCTGTTGTGTTGGGTTACTGGTTATATCTTTGCATACTGTCATAGGTAATCCTGTATGCTGTTTGATATCACTAAGCCATGTGTGGGTTTAAAATGCAACACCATAGGCTGAATGGGTTGGGAGGACCAGGCAGAGCCTCCTGTCCCACTTCAACTGACCATGGCACCTGGCAGTAGCACACCTGGGGCCTAGCCATAGACATCAACTTTTTTTGGCTCTGCACCACCTTCTCGTGGTACCACCAGTGAGGATGGAGCATGTCCCCCCTGGGAGCAGAACCAGACAGGTACATATCTGCTGTTGTGCGGTCTCAGACGTGTTGTGTTGGTGGCTCCTTAAGGGGTTCTGAAGCCAGATACACCAGTTCAAAGGCAAAGTGTCACATTTACAGGGTGATGCTGCCCCTCCTGGACAGCCCCCAGCACTGCCTCCTTTGCAGCTGTGTAGGTGCAGTGGCAGTAGCCCATGGCTGGGGACCTCCATCCCATTGTTCCCATGGGCTTGTGAATGCCAAGCACCCATCCACGTCTGGGGTGTATCTCCCCCACATTTGTCATATACCATCCCTGTATGCTGTCTTTTCTGTGATCCTACCTATCCTCCATGGCCATACCTACACTCCTTCCCCAACATCTGACCCTCACCTACGGATACATAAGGGCAATCCGCTTCTAGGACAACATCTGCCCTATACATAGCTGTCCATTACACACATGTGCCCACTGTACACATGAAACCCTTGTAATATGCATCACAACATACTCCTGTTATCCTCACCCCTGTCCCTCAGGCGCACGATCCTGGTATGCGCATCACTCCTACATGCTCCAGGTAAACATGATGAGGATGACCCCATTGTACACGCAACACTACCGGTCCCTCTACAGTTACCCCATTTACATTTATCATGATGATGATGTTGCACACAGCACCTTGCAAGAGTACTGTTCACACATAATGATTGGACAGGTACTGTTGTGTTAATGTACATTACATGCCGAGAGTGATGTATATGGCCAATGTACAACTATTTGCATGTATGACTGACACATGTCTGTCTGAGGGAGTCTTGTGATCACATAGAGCAACACCAATACATAATACAAGTGTCGCTGGTGTTTCCCGTTTCATTCATTTGTAATGCTTTGTTGCCACATGTTATGATCCTGATACATCTCTATATATGCATGTACCTATATGCTGGACATAAACACTCACATATACATCTACATGATGCGATACATTCCTATACTGCTGAATGACTGCGCTGTATGATATGTTTGTGGTACTGTCCGTTGTCTGTATATCTGCCATGGCATATTGGTAATACAAATTAGCTGTGTGCGCAGGGTGCTGGTTCCGACCCTTGCAAAGGACATTTATTTGATTGCAGGGCAGAATAAGCAAGCCCATTGGATACGGAGGGAGCAAGGCACATTAAAGCAGTTGGGAGTGGGTTTGAGTGGGTTTGCATGGTGTTAAGCACTGCTGACCTCTGGTTACAGCCTCTTACACTTGGTTAGCCTCTACATTGCTTTACCAGTGCAATACTCGCATACTGGTAGCCAAACATGCTTACACCAGCTCGCTCCCGCACTTGCAAATGCACCGACATCGGTGCTTGTATCTGTTACTCACACCCCTGGGTGGGAGCGAGGACCACAATATTACCAATGAAGTAGAAGAAGTAAATCAACACCACGAAGGATATAACGAACTTTATTCACATAAAATCCACAGAAATAAGCGCTTTCGCGTGCTTCCAATGCACGCTTCTTCAGATAAGTTTAAAATCTTAGTAAAAGCATACACTTTATATACCAAAGGACATAATTACTTAATGACTTGATTGATTCAATTATTTAAACATATTATTCAATTTTATATGTGTATGGTATGCTTCATTTTAAAGCTACAATCCATAATATAACACATATACCTGGTTACTTTCTATGTAGCCTGCAATCGTCTAAAACATTTTAAAAAGAAAGAAAGAAAGCCATCACATCAATCAACTCTATCCACAAAATTATTTAGTAAAACTTTTAAAACTGTGAAGCAATCAATTCATGGGAGAACTGTGGATGTAATAAAACTAAATATAGTAGTTCATATTCCGTTAGCCATAAACTAAGGACTAACAGGGGTCGTCTATTACATCGGACTACATGACTACAGTATCGGGATTGGCTGCCCATTAGGCGATGGCATTGCGTTCGACTGTACAGAATCAGCAGCCTGTCCAGTGAATCAATCATATTCGTGTGTACTTCATACAATCTGCTCCCACCTTGTGATGCCTATTACATCCGACTACATGACTACAATATCAGGAATGGCTGCCTATTAGGCGATGGCATGGCATTCGATTGTACGGAATCAGCGACCTGTCTGGGAGCCACAACCGTCGGCCGAGTCATGCTACCGCATACCTATTATAGGTTTGCCACCTTTTCAATTGGCCAAGGTGGGACTTTAGGGTTACCACCTGTCCCACTTTGCGAGGGACACTGTGAAAATAATCAAGACATAGCAAATGTCCTGATTACAGGACATTATTTTATTCTACGTTTCATTAATAGTTGCATAAAACAGTTAATTCATATATGAAACTTCTATATGTTATGTGAAGTAGTATTAGCAATTCAAATGTTACTAGATTAAGCTTTTATTTGTGCAGATAAGTATAATCCTGTAGTATGCACGGCTGTAGGTATGGTTTGTCCTGGAAAATCTGACATTTCTACAGAAAATGTCCCACTTTGGCCATTTGGAAAGGTGGCAACCCTATAGGACCTTTATGTAGAGACATCAGACTTTGCAGGGCAACACATACCCACAGCCAGTAGAAAGGGGAGTACTTCACTGTTTTGCCTAAATAAAAGGTTATTCTTGTAGCATTATAGTTGCTTATACTGTTACTTATAACATTTAAGTGTTTCAGGTACAAAATAATTGTTTTATGCAACTACTACAGACAATATAGGAAATCTTTGCCATAAATCACACGACATTTGCCATAATTACATTTATTTTGCAGGACACAACTGCCCAAAGGGGAGTGTCCCTCACAAAGGTGAACAGATGGTAACCCCAACCCTATTATTCTATCAACTTTCTAAGGTAGTCGGCATAACATGCACTTTCTCTCACTAGCAGACATTTCATACGAATGGGGAGGAATGAACACTGAATCAGGGACACTGCATAACAACCTCAGGGACACATTTAGAAGGTTGGTGCTATTAACCTGACACATTGATGGACCCAGAGCACATATGTATTCATACACATTGTCTGAGGTACATGCTGTTTAGGACTCTTACATGTTGTCATTATTCATTACGTGTATTCTGCCACCTTTCATCCTAATATCACTAGTTCTAGGAGGGTTTAATTGGGACTGTGTTAGATTCTGATTCGTAATCATGGACGTCCCAGGTAATCAGGGACAGTTCAATGATATGGTCCCTATGTGTTCCCCCAGTGGTTTACGGACTGTCCAGTAGATGTGCTTTTATGGTTTGGGAGGTATGGGCATCTGCTGTACCCACATCGGAATATTACTTACCGAGGCGGTCCTAATGTGTCTGCAAGCCAACACTTGCACGCCTAGGCCCATAATCGCATACCCATAGTTCCCCTACCTGCCACTACTCTACAGCACTCATCCATAATGTGGGCGCAGGTGGGCACAGGTGGGATATGAACACACCCCTACACACTGCCAACTCTCCCTGTGTCGGGACACATGTCATACGTTGTGTCAACCCATGTGTTATCAGGTTTGCACAACCTACTGTTCCGTGTACAGCTACATCCTGGTCGCAGTAGTCTTTACTTGCATTGCCTGGAAGAACAACATTTTTGGTGTCCCACAAGAGACATTGCTGTCCATGTTTAAAGTGTAGACCTTGTAGATCTCTCCCACGTGTAGTTTCCTGCTGGTGGACTGGGAAGCAGTGTTGTATTTACCTTTATTGCGTGTCTGTATGTCTCACTGGCCTAGATGGGGGTGGGGAGGTATGGGGGGTAGACGTTTGTTGATTGGATCCCCCACCAACATATGCCCAGTCTGAACATATGTTATCCATAACTGCTGTAACATAACCTAGGTATATACATGTGTATATTTACTGTAACCTATATATCTATTTACATTAATATATCCGCAGTGGTGGTGCAGTAGCATTGGCACCTCATAGTAGATGCTGTCCAGTTCGATTCTCAGCTAGAGAGTCTTCTGCATGGAGACATGTGTGAATGGGCATACTTTCTTTGAAGGTTGTGCATCAGGTCTGGCAACTCGGCACGTAAAAATCAACTGCCAATCATTAGCGGACTGGAGTTCCGCTGTGGCGACCCCTAACCGGGAAAAGCTGAAAGACACAACATACAGATATATCTGCATATGTATTCATACATGTATATTCATATCTTGCTGTCTGTATATATACACATATATATATATATATATATATATATATATATATATATATATATATATATATGATTATATAAATAGATATGATTTCATGCATATAGATATATATCTATACACACATTTGTGTGTGTGTGTGTGTGTGTGGTGTGTGTGTGTGTGTGTGTTTGTGTTTGTGTGTGTGTGTGTGTGTGTGTGTGTATATATATATATATATAAGTAGAGTTGCTGCTACTGAGATTTGTCTGCATACATCAACTGGACATAAGCTGATTTAAGTATATTTCCTTCATTTTATTGTGGTTGTTATAACTTGGGGACTGATTTCTCAGATCTAGCTCTGTTGAAACTGTCTTGTGTGTGTGTCTGAAGCTCTGCACTAGTTGTTAAACTGCTCTGAAATTCCTTTAAGTGTTAATTAGCTTGGGGGGTTTTCTGATAACTTTAAAACCTGTGTTGGTTACATCTCTGGTAATCATTTTAAGTAGAGTTGCTGCTACTGAGATTTGTCTGCATACATCAACTGGACATAAGCTGATTTAAGTATATTTCCTTCATTTTATTGTGGTTGTTATAACTTGGGGACTGATTTCTCAGATCTAGCTCTGTTGAAACTGTCTTGTGTGTGTGTCTGAAGCTCTGCACTAGTTGTTAAACTGCTCTGAAATTCCTTTAAGTGTTAATTAGCTTCCGGGGTTTTCTGATAACTTTAAAACCTGTGTTGGTTACATCTCTGGTAATCATTTTAAGTAGAGTTGCTGCTACTGAGATTTGTCTGCATACATCAACTGGACATAAGCTGATTTAAGTATATTTCCTTCATTTTATTGTGGTTGTTATAACTTGGGGACTGATTTCTCAGATCTAGCTCTGTTGAAACTGTCTTGTGTGTGTGTCTGAAGCTCTGCACTAGTTGTTAAACTGCTCTGAAATTCCTTTAAGTGTTAATTAGCTTGGGGGTTTTCTGATAACTTTAAAACCTGTGTTGGTTACATCTCTGGTAATCATTTTAAGTAGAGTTGCTGCTACTGAGATTTGTCTGCATACATCAACTGGACATAAGCTGATTTAAGTATATTTCCTTCATTTTATTGTGGTTGTTATAACTTGGGGACTGATTTCTCAGATCTAGCTCTGTTGAAACTGTCTTCCCCACCCCCACTCCCTGTTCTTGGATGTAGTTTAAATTTGGTGGCTTTTGTAGTGCCCGCCCCACTGTAGATTTGATCTAGGACACTCCGGGAGTCGCTTCTCTGTACGGCATTCTCTGTAATAAACGCTTTCTGCACTTGCTTTTAGTCCTTTTTAATTTAATTACATTTTTTCATACTGTGTGTGGACTAATATTGCTACATACTCAAGTGTGCCAGCTTGCACTGCATGTGAATTGTTTTATAGCATTTACTGTCTGTTTTTTCCTTGTCGCTGTAAAAAAAAAAAAAAAATTCTCTTGTTTTCCTGCCTTACTGAACTAGAGTAGTCCAGTTTCAGAGTTGCTGATCCCTGGGCTTTGTTTTAGTTCCTGTTACTGATCCATTGCCTTATTAGGAAGGAGGAAGTTTCTTTGCTTACCAGTGGGAGTGGGAAGCACTGGCCGGCGTTTTTGTCCGATTTGGTGAAGTTTCAGCCAGAAACTAGTAGTCCATTGGTCGTTTTGGGCCAGTTCTAGCTCCTTTCAGCCCCTGCTATAAAACACGCTAAACAGCGTTTTCCAGCTTGTACCAACTCAGCACAGATCCTCGTGGTGGCCTGCAGAGTGATCCAAGCAGCAGAGAGCTAAAGTGACTTTCTACCAGATATAAGTATTTTTGTGGCTTTCCCACTGTTATTAAGCTAGCGACTGCATTTAGCCTGTTTTACTGCTACTTTAAGTGATTTCTGCATTTTACACTGTTTATTGCACTTTAAGTTACTAATTGTTGCAAATTGTTTCTGTAGGCTACACACTAAAGTCGCTAGATTTACAGCATTTACTGTCTGTTTTTTCCTTGTCTCTGTAATAAAACAAAAATCTCTTGTTTTCCGCCTTACTGAACTAGAGTAGTCCAGTTTCAGAGTTGCTGATCCCTGGGCTTTTTTTTAGTTCCTGTTACTGATCCATTGCCTTATTAGGGAGGAGGGAAGTTTCTTTGCTTACCAGTGGGAGTGGGAAGCACTGAGCAGCCTTTCTGTCCGATTTGGTGAAGTTTCAGCCAGAAACTAGTAGTCCATTGGTCGTTTTGGGCCAATTCCTAGCTCCTTTCAGCCCCTGCTATAAAACACGCTAAACACGCGTTTTCCAGCTTGTACCAACTCAGCACAGATCCTCGTGGTGGCCTGCAGAGTGATCCAAGCAGCAGAGAGCTAAAAGAGTGACTTTCTACCAGATATAAGTATTTTTTTGTGGCTTTCCCACTGTTATTTAAGCTAGCGACTGCATGTCGCCTGTTGTACTGCTACTTTAAGTGATTTCTGCATTTTACACTGTTTATTGCACTTTAAGTTACTAATTGTTGCAAATTGTTTCTGTAGGCTACACACTAAAGTACGCTAGCCGATTTACAGCATTTATAGCATTTACTGTCTGTTTTTTTCCTTGTCTCTGTAATAAAACAAAAAAATCTCTTGTTTTCCTGCCTTACTGAACTAGAGTAGTCCAGTTTCAGAGTTGCTGATCCCTGGGCTTTGTTTTTAGTTCCTGTTACTGATTCATTGCCTTATTAGGGAGGAGGGAAGTTTCTTTGCTTACCAGTGGGAGTGGGAAGCACTGAGCGGCCTTTCTGTCCGATTTGGTGAAGTTTCAGCCAGAAACTAGTAGTCCATTGGTTGTTTTGGGCCAATTCCTAGCTCCTTTCAGCCCCCTGCTATAAAACACGCGTTTTCCAGCTTGTACCAACTCAGCACAGATCCTCGTGGTGGCCTGCAGAGTGATCCAAGCAGCAGAGAGCTAAAGAGTGACTTTCTACCAGATATAAGTATTTTTTGTGGCTTTCCCACTGTTATTTAAGCTAGCAACTGCATTTCGCCTGTTTTATTGCTACTTTAAGTGATTTCTGCATTTTACACTGTTTATTGCACTTTAAGTTACTAATTGTTGCAAATTGTTTCTGTAGGCTACACACTAAAGTCGCTAGCCGATTTACAGCAATTACTGTCTGTTTTTCCTTGTCTCTGTAATAAAACAAAAAATCTCTTGTTTTCCGCCTTACTGAACTAGAGTAGTCCAGTTTCAGAGTTGCTGATCCCTGGGCTTTGTTTTAGTTCCTGTTACTGATCCATTGCCTTATTAGGGAGGAGGAAGTTTCTTTGCTTACCAGTGGAGTGGGAAGCACTGAGCAGCCTTTCTGTCCGATTTGGTGAAGCTTCAGCCGGAAACTAGTAGTCCATTGGTCGTTTTGGGCCAATTCCTAGCTCCTTTCAGCCCCTGCTATAAAACACGCTAAACACGCGTTTTCCAGCTTGTACCAACTCAGCACAGATCCTCGTGGTGGCCTGCAGAGTGATCCAAGCAGCAGAGAGCTAAAGAGTGACTTTCTACCAGATATAAGTATTTTTTGTGGCTTTCCCACTGTTATTAAGCTAGCGACTGCATTTCGCCTGTTTTACTGCTACTTTAAGTGATTTCTGCATTTTACACTGTTTATTGCACTTTAAGTTACTAATTGTTGCAAATTGTTTCTGTAGGCTACACACTAAAGTGCGCTAGCCGATTTACAGCATTTACTGTCTGTTTTTTTCCTTGTCTCTGTAATAAAACAAAAAAAATCTCTTGTTTTCCCGCCTTACTGAACTAGAGTAGTCCAGTTTCAGAGTTGCTGATCCCTGGGCTTTGTTTTTAGTTCCTGTTACTGATCCATTGCCTTATTAGGGAGGGAAGTTTCTTTGCTTACCAGTGGGAGTGGGAAGCACTGAGCAGCCTTTCTGTCCGATTTGGTGAAGTTTCAGCCAGAAACTAGTAGTCCATTGGTCGTTTTGGGCCAATTCCTAGCTCCTTTCAGCCCCTGCTATAAAACACGCTAAACACGCGTTTTCCAGCTTGTACCAACTCAGCACAGATCCTTGTGGTGGCCTGCAGAGTGATCCAAGCAGCAGAGAGCTAAAAGAGTGACTTTCTACCAGATATAAGTATTTTTGTGGCTTTCCACTGTTATTTAAGCTAGCGACTGCATTTCCTGTTTTACTGCTACTTTAAGTGATTTCTGCATTTTACACTGTTTATTGCACTTTAAGTTACTAATTGTTGCAAATTGTTTCTGTAGGCTACACACTAAAGCACGCTAGCCGATTTACAGCATTTATAGCATTTACTGTCTGTTTTTTTTCCTTGTCTCTGTAATAAAACAAAAAAAAATCTCTTGTTTTCCTGCCTTACTGAACTAGAGTAGTCCAGTTTCAGAGTTGCTGATCCCTGGGCTTTGTTTTTAGTTCCTGTTACTGATTCATTGCCTTATTAGGGAGGAGGGAAGTTTCTTTGCTTACCAGTGGGAGTGGGAAGCACTGAGCGGCCTTTCTGTCCGATTTGGTGAAGTTTCAGCCAGAAACTAGTAGTCCATTGGCTGTTTGGGGCAATTCTAGTCCTTTCAGCCCCTGCTATAAAACACGCTAAAACACGCTGTTTCCAGCTTGTACCAACTCAGCACAGAGCCTCGTGGTGGCCTGCAGAGTGATCCAAGCAGCAGAGAGCTAAAAGAGTGACTTTCTACCAGATATAAGTATTTTTGTGGCTTTCCCACTGTTATTTAAGCTAGCAACTGCATTTCGCCTGTTTTATTGCTACTTTAAGTGATTTCTGCATTTTACACTGTTTATTGCACTTTAAGTTACTAATTGTTGCAAATTGTTTCTGTAGGCTACACACTAAAGTCGCTAGCCGATTTACAGCAATTACTGTCTGTTTTTTCCTTGTCTCTGTAATAAAACAAAAAAATCTCTTGTTTTCCGCCTTACTGAACTAGAGTAGTCCAGTTTCAGAGTTGCTGATCCCTGGGCTTTGTTTTTAGTTCCTGTTACTGATCCATTGCCTTATTAGGAAGGAGGGAAGTTTCTTTGCTTACCAGTGGGAGTGGGAAGCACTGAGCCCTTTGTCTGATTTGGTGAAGTTTCAGCCAGAAACTAGTAGTCCATTGGTCGTTTGGGCCAATTCCTAGCTCCCTTCAGCCCCTGCTATAAAACACGCTAAGCGGCGTGGCGCGATTTAGCGAAGGAGTTACCAATGTTGCACACAAGAGCAGCGGCGGTTAAACAAGGTTAAACTATTTGGGCCATCTAAATTCCACTCTTCCAATTTTCCATTAAAACTACCTTCCTCGAGCTGTACTGCTGATCTAACCAGCATATCCTATAACTGAAAGTTCATCTCTACTTGATTCCCAAGTAGACTATTCTCCATCTGTAAAGCCTAGCACTTACTCCTACAGTACTTGCACCTTGATAAAGCACTCTTATTGTAGATAGTACCCCACCAGCCTAAAACCCACTTCCCCCGGAGTCCTTTGAAAGTCTCTTTATCTACTACTTCTAGTATGTCGAGGGATCAGTTGCTAGTGTCCTCTCCAGCTCAACTGGTGAACCTGGGAATATTGAGGCAATGTTACAACTGCCTCATGTACACAGACAATCCTCCTTCTCCCACAAAACACAAATACATGCGAGAGATGCAACTATACGGCCAAACTGGAGGCTGAGCTCTCTCAACATAGGACTGGCAAGACCAGACAGGAGGAGAAGGTAACCACACACAATACTTACCCAGTCACACATGGTACCATCACAACTTCAAATCATACACATACTCACACAAAGACATACTGGAGGCTCTGATCAAAATTTACCAAAACAGCAGAGGCCACCAAAGCAGACACCCAAACAACTACCACCTCACGACCCAACACATGCAACACATGCAACACATAGACCACACAGTCAGAGTGTCAAACAGTCACAGCCCTTAAGGCCAAACAAAATGCCAGACACACTTGTCATTGGTGATTCCATAGTCAGACACACTGTCGTCCCGCTCACCAGACTGAGTAAAGAGAAGGTCACAGTAAGCTGCCTGTCAGGCGCTAGAATCCGCCACATAACGCAAGCACTCAGGTCTCTCAACAGCAGGTACAAGTACGACTCAGTCATTGTCCACGCTGGTGTCAACGACCTGAGACGTACCTCCTTGGACTACATGAAAAGGGACATCGAGGAGCTCTCTGATTATGTAGCCCAGGCAGGTATGACCCTGACCTTGAGCAGTATCCTACCTTCACCTAGAATGATGCCACAATACAGTGATAAGATGATCAGCTTTAATAATTGGCTTAAATTCTGGTGTCATTCAAAGGGGATCCAATGTCTGTCTGCCTGGGATGACATGCTGACAAGCCACGCTGCTTCAAGAGGGCTTGCACCTGTCACCCCTGGGCTTCGGATATTGGCAAAGGCTCTTGCCACCCCCATAGTGCCTTTTTAGGCAAGGCTCAAATTCTAAACCTACCACCTAGAACACCAAAAAGGAAAAAACTAAGGGTAATGCTGCTCAATGCCAGAAGTCTCAATCTCAAGATGCACACACTGAGGCCCTTCTCAATATGGAGAACATCGATGTCTGTGCTGTGACAGAAACCTGGTTCAAGGCTCCTGAGAGCACCCCAGCACTAACAGGTTTCACCTCATATCATGCCCGCCCCAAAATCCGGACAACACCAAGAAAGGAGGGGTGTCCATATTCATAAAGGACACCCACACCTCAAGGTTGGTGGCAACGCATGATGCATCGGAGACCATCCAGGTGCAATTAACCATAGGCAAGACTGCTCTGCAATTTGTAGCATGTTACAGGCCACCCTCTCAAACTCAGGAACCTCACATGGCCTTCCTGAAAACATTGAGGGATAAATGTATCTCCAAACACCATCATACTAGGTGACTTTAACTACCCTAATATAGACTGGGAACACTACTCAAGCCCGAACACTCTAACCCAAAGATTCCTGGAGTTCATAAACTCAAATGCCATGGAACAACTAGTCACCATCCCCACAAGAGGAGAAAACATACTTGATCTCATCATCACGAACATGGGATCAAAATGTTCAACACCGAAGTATACCCTCACTGGTGTGATCAGATCATAAACTAATCTCGCTAAAGGTTGTCAACTCCCCCCCATCTGAAACAAAAAAGAACACAGTGAAAAACTTCTCAAAGCCGATTTCACACTTCTAAAACTAGTGTGGTCTCCTTTAAGGCCCCTGAGCCAGTGGTAAACATTACTCAAACCGCTGAATCACTTACAAATGCCTTCTACCAGCACCTACAGGACTGCATGGATCAGGCAATCCCAAACAAAACTAAGACTCTCTGTACCAAAGGCAAGCGTCCAGTCTGGTGGACCCCAGCCATAAACAAGCTCTACAACAAAAGGAGGAAGCTACTACAAGATAGAGCAAAATCCTTGAAAGGTAAGACACCTTTGATCATTATAAGTAAAAACTAAGAGCTCTCATAAAATCATCCAAGGCAAATTTTGAGAGAAAAATCGCCAAGGACTCTAAAGAGAATCATAAGGCCTTCTTTAGCTATGTTAGAAACCTAGGAGGAAACTCCCAGATATGCTCAGAATTAGTTCAAAATGATGTGAAAATTACTGAACCTACACACATTGCCAACATACTGGCTGACAGGTTCAGTGCAAACTTCTCCCCCCCCTCCCCCCCAAAAGGAGAGATATCTATTCCAGAGGATTGTAGCCCCCAAACATCTCCAACGCCCAGGTGAGAACTGCCCTCACTAAGGCAAACACAGCATCCATGGGACCGGATGGTGTCCCCAGCTGTGTGCTTCATGAACTCAATGAGGAATTAAACCCACAGTTAGGACAGCTGTTTAATCTTAGCCTCACCTCAGGATACGTACCCATGAGTGGGCGACGGCACTGTGGTCCCACTTCATAAGGTGTGCCTCCACAGACCCTGGAAATTACCGCCCCATTAGCTTGACAAGCCTTATCTGCAAAGCCATGGAGAGGATCATAATGGAACTCATAAATAAAGACATAGGGAACTTGCAGACTTTGGATCCAACTCAGTTTGGCTTTGTCAAAGGCAGATCCTGCCTCTTAAACTTGGTTGACTTTTTTCGAGGCAGTCACCAAGGCCATTGATGAGGGAAAGGCAGTCCATACAGCCTACCTCGACCTGGCAAAGGCCTTCACACAATACCCCACTCAGGTATCATCGAAAACTCATCAGCTTGAATGTAAACCCATACATCACAAGATGGGTTGCAAACTGGCTAAGTGACAGAACCCACAGGGTCAGAGTTGCTGGAGCCATGTCAGACTCAAAGCCTGTCACAAGTGGTGTCCCACAGGGCTCAGTCCTGGGTCCACTCTTGTTCGGCATCTACTTTTCTGAAGTACAAGCAAACACAGGAGGGTTATGGCTGACAAAGTTTGCAGATGACTGCAAACTGGGCGCCATAGTCGAAAACACATCTGACACAGATATCCTCCAGAAGGGCCTCACAGAAATGGATAACTGGTGCCAGAGCCATGGCCTGAAGTTAAACGCCAAAAAGTGCATAGTCATACCCTTTGGGAAAAACAAGGCTACCCCTAGCTACCATATAGGTGGCAATCCACTGAGCACAGAAAAAGTCATCAGATCTGGGGACCCAGGTTGACAGTAGCCTTTCGTTTGACACTCATGTTGCTAAAGTAGTTAGGAAAACCTTCTATATCACCCACCTGATCATGAAGGGATTCACATCTAGATCAAGGATGGTCATCGTCCCCTGTACTCATCACTTATTAGATCTATGATAGAGTACAATGCCGCGTTCGGAATGTATCTGACCAGACACCTGCTGCAGCTTGAAAGGCCCCAAAAGTTCCTCACCAAAAGGATAAAGGGTCTCAAAAATATGTCTTATGCTGCCCGACTGAAAGAACTCCAGCTCTATTCAGTCTCATACCGCTTGCTCAGAGGTGACCTGTGCCTGACATATAAGGCCATGTCAAACCCAGATTTGATGAATATGCTTCACCTCAAAAAATCTAGATCCTCAGAACCACAAGGGCGGAGACTTAAACCTTGACACGGTTATAAATAGAACGTGCTGGAGGGACAGATTCATCACCCAGAGACTCCTATGCTGTGGAACAAAATCCCGGTACATGTGAGGCAGAGCACCTCTCTGGTCTTGTTCAAGAGGAATCTTGACCAATGGATGGGAGATTGCAGATATACCCCAGGGATTACTTCAGCATCACTGCTTGACAGAGGCACAGCAAAATGATAGGCATAGTTTTATTCAACTAAAGGGTGGCAAAGCCACATAACTATGGGCTAGGCTTATAAATGCCCTTGGGCAGATAGCCTAGTATGAACCTATGAACCTATATATATATATATATATATATATATATATATATATATATATATATATATATATATATATATACATATATGTGTGTGTGTATATTACATCTGTACATACAAACATACATTTCTATGCTGAGCTGCTTACACCTGCAGGCGCCTATATACTTACTGTGCGTTACATATGTTTACTGCCGCTTATTTGGGCTTACTTGTGCCTTATTCATTATGACGGTACCACTTTGATTGAAAGGATCTGGTTAATAGACCCATGCTATACAGATGTTCGCCTTTACATGTTTAAATGTCGGCTTTACAGCAGAGCAACATTCATTCCACAAGGAAAATGATATGTGCTAAAGTCGAACGAACCATGAATGCCTTTTAGTTAGGCGGATTCTGTAACCACTACACTATTGGTGTTCTGCTTCATTTATATGTATACCCATGGTTCATAGTTACCTGAACACACACCTCATCACTTCAGTTACACAGCAGGCATCCATTTTCCTGTTGGGAAAACCGCACTACTACACATGCTCTATTCCCTATTCCCTACTGCTCTGGACCAGTGCCACATGTTGACTCACTCCCAGGATATTCAGACCTCCAAAGCCTATAGTCCTGGCACATATGTGTGTTTGATTGTCAGGGTGTTCATGTGGTCTTCCGGGTTTAGGATTGTCTGACTGGGGAACGGGACTGCCCTGTACCTAGTTGAAAGTCAGACTTAGCATGGGGAGATCATTTGTTCCACTTTTTGCGTACTACCTGTGGTTGGGGATGCAGAGTTGTGCTCACCTATGGCCAGCCTGATATATAACAGCACTAAATATTACGGGGGTTTCCGCTGCTGTTTCCTTTCACATTCATTATGACTGCTACATTCTGACCATGTTCATTCTTCATATCTACATATTCATATATATATGTGTATATAGGTATATATATAAATATATATATATATATATATTGGTCTGTACATACACATGCATATATACCTACATGCTTATTCACATTTCCCATACTGTTGAATCACCGCCACTTACCGTCACGCATACACGCTTGCATACCCGCTTACGTCTAGGGTTGTCACCATTTCAAATGGCCAAAGTGCGGCATTTTCGGGACACACATCAGATTTTACAGGCAACACATACCCACAGCCAGTACAAAGGTTAGAACTTCACTGTTTTGCCTAAATAAAAGCTTATTCTTGTAGCATTATAGTTGCTTATTCTGTTTCTTATAACATTTAAGTATTTTGCATACAAAATAATTGTTTTATGCAACTGTTAGATGACAATATAGGAAATCTTTGCCCTAAATCACACGACATTTGCCATAATTACATTTATTTTGCAGGACACAACTGCCCAAAGGGGAGTGTCCCTCACAAAGGTGAACAGATGGTAACCCCAACCCTATTATTCTATCAACTTTCTAAGGTAGTCGGCATAACATGCACTTTCCCTCACTAGCAGACATTTCATACGAATGGGGAGGAATGAACACTGAATCAGGGACACTGCATAACAACCTCAGGGACACATTTAGAAGGTTGGTGCTATTAACCTGACACATTGATGGACCCAGAGCACATATGTATTCATACACATTGTCTGAGGTACATGCTGTTTAGGACTCTTACATGTTGTCATTATTCATTTCGTGTATTCTGCCACCTTTCCTCCTAATATCACTAGTTCTAGGAGGGTTTAATTGGGACTGTGTTAGATTCTGATTCGTAATCATGGACGTCCCAGGTAATCAGGGACAGTTCAATGATATGGTCCCTATGTGTTCCCTCAGTGGTTTACGGACTGTCCAGTAGATGTGCTTTTATGGTTTGGGAGGTATGGGCATCTGCTGTACCCACATCGGAATATTACTTACGCCCACGGAGCGGTCCTAATACGTGTCTGCAAGCCAACACTTGCACGCCTAGGCCCAAAATCGCATACCCATAGTTCCCCTACCTGCCACTACTCTACAGCACTCATCCATAATGTGGGCGCAGGTGGGCACAGGTGGGATATGAACACACCCCTACACACTGCCAACTCTCCCTGTGTCGGGACACATGTCATACGTTGTGTCAACCCATGTGTTATCAGGTTTGCACAACCTACTGTTCCGTGTACAGCTACATCCTGGTCGCAGTAGTCTTTACTTGCATTGCCTGGAAGAACAACATTTTTGGTGTCCCACAAGAGACATTGCTGTCCATGTTTAAAGTGTAGACCTTGTAGATCTCTCCCACGTGTAGTTTCCTGCTGGTGGACTGGGAAGCAGTGTTGTATTTACCTTTATTGCGTGTCTGTATGTCTCACTGGCCTAGATGGGGGTGGGGGGGGTATGGGGGGTAGACGTTTGTTGATTGGACCTCCCACCAACATATGCCCAGTCTGAACATATGTTATCCATAACTGCTGTAACATAACCTAGGTATATACATGTGTATATTTACTGTAACCTATATATCTATTTACATTAATATATCCACAGTGGTGGTGCAGTAGCATTGGCACCTCATAGTAGATGCTGTCCAGTTCGATTCTCAGCTAGAGAGTCTTCTGCATGGAGACATGTGTGAATGGGCATACTTTCTTTGAAGGTTGTGCATCAGGTCTGGCATTCGCACGTAAAATCAACTGCCAATCATTAGCGGACTGGAGTTCCGCTGTGGCGACTTCTCTAACCGAAAAGCTGAAAGACACAACATACAGATATATCTGCATATGTATTCATACATGTATATTCATATCTTGCTGTCTGTATATATACATATATATATATATATATATATATATATATATATATATATATATATATATATATGATTATATAAATAGATATGATTTCATGCATATAGATATATATCTATACACACATTTGTGTGTGTGTGCGTGTGTGTGGTGTGTGTGTGTGTGTGTGTGTGTGTGTGTGTGTGTGTATATATATATATATATATATATATATATATATATACATATATGTGTGTGTGTATATTACATCTGCACATACAAACATACATTTCCTATGCTGGGAGCTGCTTACACCTGCTTAGGCGCTATGCTTACTGTGCGTTACATATGTTTACTGCCGCTTATTTGGGCTTACTTGTGCCTTATTCATTATGACGGTACCACTTTGATTGAAAGGATCTGGTTAATAGACCCATGCTATACAGATGTTCACCTTTACATGTTTAAATGTCGGCTTTACAGCAGAGCAACATTCATTCCACAAGGAAAATGATATGTGCTAAAGTCGAACTTGAACCATGAATGCCTTTTAGTTAGGCGGATTCTGTAACCACTACACTATTGGTGTTCTGCTTCATTTATATGTATACCCATGGTTCATAGTTACCTGAACACACACCTCATCACTTCAGTTACACAGCAGGCATCCATTTTCCTGTTGGGAAAACCGCACTACTACACATGCTCTATTCCCTATTCCCTACTGCTCTGGACCAGTGCCACATGTTGACTCACTCCCAGGATATTCAGACCTCCAAAGCCTATAGTCCTGGCACATATGTGTGTTTGATTGTCAGGGTGTTCATGTGGTCTTCCGGGTTTAGGATTGTCTGACTGGGGAACGCGACTGCCCTGTACCTAGTTGAAAGTCAGACTTAGCATGGGGAGATCATTTGTTCCACTTTTAGCGTACTACCTGTGGTTGGGGATGCAGAGGTGTGCTCACCTATGGCCAGCCTGATATATAACAGCACTAAATATTACGGGGGTTTCCGCTGCTGTTTCCTTTCACATTCATTATGACTGCTACATTCTGACCATGTTCATTCTTCATATCTACATATTCATATATATATGTGTATATAGGTATATATATAAATATATATATATATATATATATATATATATATATATATATTGGTCTGTACATACACATGCATATATACCTACATGCTTATTCACATTTCCCATACTGTTGAATCACCGCCACTTACCGTCACGCATACACGCTTGCATACCCGCTTACGTCTAGGGTTGTCACCATTTCAAATGGCCAAAGTGGGGCATTTTCGGGACACACATCAGATTTTACAGGCCGACACATACCCATGGTCAGTACAAAGGTTAGAACTTTACTTATTTGCCTAAATGAAAGCTTATTCTTGTAGCAGTTTAGTTGCTTATTCTGTTTCTTGTAACATTTAAGTATTTTACATACAGAAATAACTGTTTTATGCAACTGTTAGATGAAATATGTGACATACGTATTTCCTACAATCACAGGACATTTGCCATTGCATTATTTTTGGTCAGGACACAACTGCCCAAAAAGGGACTGTCCCTCGCAAAAATGGGACAGGTGGTAACCCTACTTATGGCTGCTTTAAAGCACCTTAATCACCCTATATCCGACTGCCACTATGCAAATGTGTAAGGTATATATTCCTGATAATACACATGAGGAGACATGCATCACAGTCAGGTGTTTAATCCCAGGTTGTAGGTTCTGCAGGACCGGCTGGAGGCTGAGCCGTCTTGTGGACAACTACTGCTCATACAACTTGTATCCAGATGTCTACAGAACTGGACATCGTGTCATGACACCAAGTCTAATGTTTAGAACAGATACTTATCCCATGAGGGATATCCAAAAATTGTGGGGACCGATGACCTTGATTCCTTTGCTTTATGAAAATAACGTAGGGTTATACATGCAAGGGATACATAGTTTGCAATCCTGAGACTGCCTAGGGTGAGACTGCCTACTAGATATGAGTAGGGGTCACTATGGTCAGATATGGCTGCGCCTATCTAGCAGCTCAAGTGTGGGTGGATTTGATGGACGTTCAGGAATGGGGGGGTGGTGTGCTGTGGAGGGGATGATGGGTATTCAGTTATGTATCCAGGTGTGTTGGGGTTGGATGGCTCAATTCAGGCCAGGCCATTATGTGGGCATGTGCCGGTAAGGTTTCTGTACATGTGTATTTGACTTTTTAATGTTCATATGTTTGTGGGATTGTATTGCGGATGTGAATATTTGTTCTTTAGTTATCTTCCTAATTCACCCACTGCTCCCTCGTACTCCTCCAGTTCACCTATTGTGCATCCAACCCAGTCTCCCCTTGGCAAATTATTACATTACCCTTCACCCCCCACCCCCATATTACACAGACCCCATCCATCCCTTCTCTGGTTGATGGCCCATGGCACTCTCAACAGAACACATTGCTTACACTACATATCTCTGGTACCAATATGGTTGAGAGGACTACCCTAGCATTTCTGATCATCCACACACTGTGCTTCACACACATAGGTACACGCAAATACTTATCTTTCATGACATGGTAGGTAGACCCGGGTAATACCCGTTCATCTTTGGGCCGTCCTGACAAAGACAACTTGGACCACGAATGGGCAGATATTGGGTGAATGCTCTGACCATTGGTAGGGTTGCCACCTTTTCATATGACCAGGATGGGACATTTTTGGGACACACATCAGAGTTTACAGGCCAACGCATACCCACGGTCGATACAAAGGATATTACTTTAGTTTTATGCCTAAATATAAGCTTTTATTGTTGTAGTGGTTTAGTTGCTTATTCTGTTTCATTTACTTGCTTATTCTGTTTCTTGTAAAATTTAGGTATTTTATATGCGGAAATAAGTATTGTATGGGACTATTACATAAAATATGGGACATAGTTATGTCCTACAATCGCAGGACATTTGACATTTATAATGGTTTTGGTATGGACACAACTGCCTAGAGGGGAACTGTCCCTCACAATGTGGGACAGGTGGTAACCCTAACCAATGGGCTAGGCTTAGCAATTGACGGCATGCTAACACAATGCGTTTCACTTCCACTTGGTATAGCTATCGACACTACAATGGAATATGGGCACGGGGTTTTAAATATAATTTTTTTGAGGGACGGTGACTCAATATTCAGTTACGTGCCTTTGTGTTTACTTTTTATTTTGGTGTTCACAAAACTGTCTTGTATGCTTTGCATACATTTCAGTATCGACGGACACTGACAGGAGTGATTACTATTAGAGGCAGGCTGTACTAGTCAGCATTTAGGTTGCGCATATTCAGCCATGTTCACGCCTCCGTGCAGAGCTTGGACATGCTCTCTGCACTTGCGCATGTTTCCTATGCACATGGCCGTTATGGCAGCACACCTTCATTAATATGCATGTGGTGCTGCTGTGTCATCTCTATGCCGCACGGTCATCGCAAGGCTAACACCGTCCTTGCGCCGAGCTTCATGAATCCAGGGGAATGTCTGCAATATCCTTAAAGGGCTTTAAGGTAGGAGTTCTGTTGCTTTTCCAATTTATTGTAATGACCTTTCTTGCCATGGCTAGAATTCTCAAAAGTAGTGAAAATTTCATTCAAACAACATTTCAGGAATTGGTGCATTAAATTAAACCAAAGATTTAGTAAAATACATCTATTATTAAAAATAGCTTGTAGTAAAGAATTTATACTATCCCAAAATACTTTATAAATTCACAGTCATAAAACATATGCTGCCAGTCTGCCTTTAATTGAGATTTGCATCTCCAAAATCCAGTCTCTAGCTTGTACATTAATTCAATTTTATGTGGTGTAATGAATACTCTATGGAAGAACTTCCACATAAATAGTCTCTAGTGTAAAGAAAATGTAGCTTGTTTTGATGATAAAACAGCAATTTATTATCTTCTTCACTAGGACTATATCTGACGGCTAAGGTAAAATATTATTTGGTCCAAATAACTTTTTTATTATACATTTTTGTAACTTTTATTATTTTATAAATGTTGATAAATATTGCTTTCCATATATATTATGACTAAATTAATTAAAATTCTATAAATATAGGAACTTTATTTTTTATTGATAAATGTATTAAATCAATTTTATTACTAAAACGTCTGTAAATTTGTATATCTAATCCCATTTCTTTAGTAATATCATATTTATTCATGATATACTATTTGGAGTATGCTTTCCTTTTATTTACCAAATGATGCCAAAAGATTGCATTTTTATTTTTCAGATATAACATTTTAAGAAAGTTGATATGCTAGCCACTGTATATGAAATGGGTAATATTGCAAAAACATGCTTTATATTCTGGATTTATATAAACAGTATTTTTGAATAAAATTTCAAAATTGTTGATATAGTAAGAGGTTATTCATTTACTCTTACTGCCAGTGAAGTATTTTTTTTAACAATCATTGAAAGTTATACCACAAGATTCATGAACGGCCAGTTTCCATGCAGGAATGGTGTAGGGGCTCCTACATGGAAAATGGCCACTGAGTGAGCCAGGAAAGTGCCATTTTCACGTCCACGAGCCGCCCTACGCTGTTCCTGTATGGAAAGCCATGTGGGATGCAAATCACCTCATTTATTGGTACAGATCATGTAAATGAGGTGATTTTGCAATCCATGAAGCTGGCCAGACCATGCAGGAACAGTGTCACAGCAGAAATGTATTCAGTTAGTAACTGAATACATTTCTGCATCTGAGCAATTGGAGGCAGGACAGCTTGTGGAAAGCATGTATTACAGTCAAACACACATGCCAATGGCCAAATATTAGGCCATTGGCATTAATAAATGTTTATATATTGTTTTTAAATTAAACTTTTTTCTTTTGGCAGATCACGGCCGTTTAAGCTTAGGGCAGCAGCGCGCAAATGGGGTCGTGCAGAAAATAAACAAAAAATGGGAAAGTCAATTTTAAGATAATTCTACATTTTGCCATTATAGTCAGTGATATGCAATATGTAAACAATATCAGTGAGCCCTGATTTTCAAGTGGAAAGGGTCTTTCTAAGTGCAATAACTAAGGACTTACACATTGGGGTATGCAAATGAGGGGAGTTATAATGAATCGCAAATTTCCTCAAAGTGTCAGCTTGTACCTAACCATGTAGGTGCAGCAGTACAACACTGCAAGTATAAGAGATGAATGACTTTATAAGTGTGTGTGTCATGCCTGCTGTAAGTTCATTGGAGCTCTGTGGCCTGTGTTTCCCTTAGCTAAGCACAGCTAAGGAAGGGTGTGTGTCTGAGACTGTATTGTCTTATACTATGAAATGCAGAGCATGTTCTCATCCAGGGAGGGCCATTTCTGCTTAAAAGTGCTTACATTAGCTAAACAGGTGTGTGCAGCACACAACAGACAAAAAAAAAAAAAAACACAGGAAATAGCAGAACTGTTTTTATTTGAGCAATTGATATGTGCGGCACACCTCAGGGCTTAAATAAGGAGGAAATGGGAAGGGGAAAAACCAGTAGGAAGGTAATCAAGGAGAATTAGCATAGCTGGCAGGTGGAATGTATCAGAATCAGCCAATTACACATGCAGCAGCCCAGCACACTAATATAAACTATGCAAACACACTACAGACTGGTTATTCCCACAAACTCTACATCACCGGTTTACACAGATGTGGGATTTTTAATTGGCAAAAATAACTAAACATGTTAGAGGATGCTGCTGCTTTACTCCATCAATATGTGCTAGAGACTGAGGGCAGTGAGGAGGAGAATGCTGACAACTGACTCACAGTAAGAAGGAGGAGAAGAGTGTGCAGACCCAGGGTAATCTACCAGGGCCTACATGAGCTGGAGATAGTAGAGCACTATAGGGTAGACAGGGACATTCTACAGCAAATTGTTTAGCTGTGCCAGCCACACCTTACACACAGAACTAATAGAAGGGAACCCATACCAGTGGATACCAAGGTATGTCTAGGCTTAAGAATACTAGCCACAGGTACCTTCCAAAGACCACGGAGGATATCATCGGGGTCTCACAGGCATCAGCATTAAGGGGTAATCCACCAGTTCCTGGATGCCATGACACAACATGCCAATGAGCACTTATATTTCTCCACCACCCACGTGGCGCTGACCACACATATGCATCTCTTTCACCATATAGCAGAATACCCTGAGTAGTTGGTGCTATAGACTGCATGCACATTCACATCAAAGCACCACCTGGTGAGTGGGGCAGGGTCTACATAAACTGCAAGGGCTTCCCCTCCATCAACTGCCAGGTCATGTGCAATGCCATGGGCATTATCATGAATGTGTGTGCTGGCAGCCCTGGAAGCTATCCTGACTCCCACATTTGGCATTGCTCACAGCTGTATCAGGCATTTGCCGGGGGGGGGGGGTGGCATCCCATATAACCATATAGTGAGGGATTCTGGCTATCCACTGGAGTCATGGCTGATGACACCCATCAGAAGTGCACACACACACGAACAAGAACACCATAATGGGGCACACTCACAAACAAGAATCATTGTAGGGCATGTGTGGGATGCTCAAGTCACAGTTCCACTGCCTTGACATATTCTGCTGAGCCTTGCAGTACTCTCCAGCTACATGTACACAAATGTTCATAGTATGTGCTATGTTACACAATATGATCCTGTGGAAACAGCTGCAGCAGAAACAGCACGGGGCAGGGCCACACAGCCCCCCACCATTGCCAAGGCCAGCACAGGCACAAAGGACTCATAGGAGGAACATCCTGAGCCTGCCCCTGTAGGCAGAAGGAGGTGTGTACAGTATGCCCAGGCATTGGGAAAGAGGCAAAGCATAGCACACACACTAACACTATAGAGACCCAGGGACTGATACCTCTCTCTGACTCGCACATACAGTAAAAGAGATGCCAAACATGACACTACCTGAGCTTTACCCTGTACAGGGAGTGTACTATGTGCATTCAACATAGTCAGCCCTCCAGCACTGTATTCAATACTGGCCCAGCAACAAGGTAAGTCACTCTTCCTATCAGTTACTGAGTAGTTTAGTATGTTCTTATACTTGGATGTATGATATGGATGCAAGCATGCAAGGGAATTGAATGGCTGAATGGGATAGCAGCAGAAAGTTATATGGGACAGCAGGGAATTCATAACAAATACTGATGTCAACATAAGAGGCAGCACTGCACATGGTGACAACCCCCACTGCAGTACATGTGATGGGCCAAAGAACTGTGGGTGTTAATAGGTCACACACATGGATGTCAGTGAGGGTCACATATCCACCACCAGCCTCACCCTGCAGGACAGGTGTAGATGACCATGAAGAAAGGCTGGGCTAAGGCCCCCAAATGATGGTAATGGTGAACAGCCCCCCCACCAGACCTACACAGACATACTACAACAGGTCTGGCAGTTGCATTCCAGTTCTGAAGGGTAAGAAGTCTGAAACTGAAATATATGTCATTAATATCTAACATGTGTACTCTACTGATATGCCTCCTGTCTCCATGATAGGTCACAATGCAATATGAAATGGAAGCCAACAGAGTACCCGAAATACCAGTACAGTCATATCAAATGTTAAAGTCTGCATATGTGCACCCTTGCCCCACAATCAAATGTAGAAATGCAGTAACAGATGGCCTGCACCACTCTCAAATGGCCTACAGTCCTCCAGCAAAGGCCCATGACTCAACCATAGTGCCAATGTATGGAATGTCAGGGGGACCCAACTAACAACCTAACAGCAAACAGAAAACAAACGCAGCGCCATGTTGACAAATGCCAGTAGCATGCCTCCCCATGTCCTAATGCAAGGACTGTGGATCAGGCCATAAATACTACTGGGATAAAGGCCCAACTATAGGGATACCTCTGAGATATTGCTTACATGATATTAGGTGGAGGAGAGAATAACAGATGGAGGTGTAGAAGCATGGATGTCAAGGACTATGTGAAATTTGAAAATCCAATCTGTGCCCATACTACTCCTGACTGCAAACCCATGAATGAATAGCCACAAAACCACTTGTAAACCACAATGTGAAGGTAAACTGGCCAGATATATGAGTCCTGCCTCTGGATAACCTGGGTGTATCTATACAACTGAGAGGTATGGCCTCAGCAGGATATGGTCATTTTGTGAAGTTGAGAAACGCACAAGAAGGGGAACCCCAGCCAGCACACTAACAAGGTGCTACAACATTTACACAGAACCAGCAGTCTATTGTCTGTAGCTACCCCTCCACAATGGCAGGTGTGTGCCAGAATGTGTAGTCTATATGCCTCAGAATATTTGTCTCAACTTCAGTCATCTTGTACTTCCAGGTAAATAACTTTGAGCAAAGAATGATAACTGTCAGTAATTTATGACATGACACATCACAGTGTAAAACAATGCATATGTCAGAATATCTATGCTACAACCAAACATGTCACACAAGCAGTACAGACAGCAATAGTTACAATATCCCCTGTATGATAAGCCCATTGTGTCTCCATATTGGCAACCTATCTATAGATATCCTGCAAAATCAGTATGCTAGGTGTAGCAGTAGCACACAAAACCCTGATCTGGAGTCCAATCCTCCCTGGAATGGATGCACACACTCAATATAGAATGTTATACTGGGCATGATCCTACACTTAGAGAAATGAAGCCCATGTCTCACAACACAGTGGACTACATATATCGGTTATTCGCAGCTGTCTGCGCACAAATACCAAATTGTACACCATTGATACTTTACACACACACACAGTGGATAGGAATACACACACATATCAAATGCCAACATAATATAATATGTCAGACATGCACACACACAGATGTGGGGAAGAGAAAGACTGACATCAACAGAGAGAATCCAATTATGAGGCTTCTCCCACCCACATATCCCATTGGCGTATATCACATGATGTGCTGATGTCATTCACTGTAGAAATACCTTTGGTTAGTCCTAAGCCCATAGTGTCAGTGGTGCTTGTGATAACTGTGTAAGACTACAGTACAAATAGGTATCCATGTAGCAGTTTTCATCTCAGTCCTGTCAAATGTAAAGTTGTATGTGAGTGTGTGTGTGTGTGTGTGTGTGTGTGTGTGTGTGTGTGTGTGTGTGTGTGTGTGTGTGTGTGTGTGTGTGTTTCTAGATGAATGTGGTTGAGGCCATTCACACTGACTAAATCTCCCATACCCCTCCTCCAGCACGGCTGCTGATGTCACTCATCTTCAAAGATACCTTTGGACACCTCCCCACCATATAACCTCTGTGGCATTTGTGATAACTGCGTAATACTATAGTGTAGCAAGCTAGTTAGGTAGGAGTTCCCATCCTAATCCTGGCAGCTGTGTAATTGTGAGTGTTTGTATGTGCATCCTTGTAGAGACCTGATTTTGTGGTCATTCACACTTACAACACTTCCTTTACCACTCCATTAGCACTCCTGCTGATGTGACTCACCTTCAAAGATACCTTTGGACAGCTCTCCAACATATAAGCTCCGTGGTGCTTGCAATAACTGTGTAATACTATAGAGTAGTTAGGTAGTAGTTCTGATCCTGGCAACTGTGTTTGTGTGAAAGAGTGTGTATATCATTGTAGGGACCTGATTTTGTGGTCATTCACACTTATAACACTTCCCTTACCCCTCCTTTTAGCACTGCTGCTAATGTCATTCACCTTCAAAGATACCTTTGGATAGTTTTCCAACATATAAACTCTGTGGCAGTTGCAATAAATGCGTAATGCTATAGTGTAGAAAACTAGTTAGGAAGGTGTTCTAATCCTGATCTTAGCAACTGTGTAAATGTGAGTATTTGTGTGAGACAGTGTGTGTATTCCTATAGAGACCTAATTTTGTGGTCATTTACACATACAACACTTCCCTTACCTCTCCTATAGCACTGCTGCTAATGTCACTCACCTTCAAAGATACCTTTGCACAGTTCTCCAACATGTAAGTTCCATGGTGCATGCGATAAATGTGGAACAATGTAGTAGAAATAAATACATAGGTATGTGCTTGAATCTCATCCCTGTCAAGTGTTTGTGTGTGTACATATATCTACATATGTATGTCTGCACTTCAAAGATTTTGACCCCATTTACACCCAGTACACATCTCAGTGCCTGACTTTAGCAGTCATGCAGATATCATCCACCTTAGAAGTACCTGTTGGCAACCCTAAACCATGCAGTGTCAGTGGTGCATGTGATAAATGTGTAACCATAATGGTCCAAAAAGATAGTTTGATAGAGATTTGAACCTCACCCCTGCAAATGTAAATGTGTGTGTAGGGTAAAATATTTTTTGGAATCTCCCACCCAATACATCACCAAATGTCAACATTTACAAGGGCTGGTAATGTTCCTCACCTTAGAAGTACCTTGGGACAACATCCATCCCATAGGCTCCATGGTACATGAGATAAATGTGGTACACTGTAGTATCAATACATAGCTAGGTAGGGGGTTGAAACTCAGTACTGGCAAGTGTGTGTGTGTGTGTGTGTGTGTGTGTGTGTGTGTGTGTGTGTGTGTGTGTGTGTGTGTGTGTGTGTGTCATCAGTATCCTGTGTGGCGGTCATTGCGACTGTGTCATAACAGGATTCACTGGGGAGTGGGTTTTAGAAAATGATTATGTTGAGGACCTAGTATATGTCACAATGTCCACATTACAAGGCCAACAGTTGTCAAACATCAAAGAGGTGGTGTAGACAATCCACAGCCCTAAATGTGACAGTATGGATTAATGAACAATGTAGGCAACCCTTCTATTACTCAGAGCCACTATCCACTCACGTATCATACACAAACAGACTTGGCTAGGCAACAACCACTATATTGGTAGTTCCCCCTGCCTGTTACTTCACAGATGTGTGATGGCAGTGGACTACATGCCTGTTGACCACAACAGTGCCACTAACATCAGAAAGTATTTTGATGTGTTACATCTCCTAACTGAGTGTGTGTTATCCAGCAAGTAAAAGGACATGGCACCCTGTTCCATCCCCTCACTAGCCCAATCAATGTGTACAGTGGTCTTTTTGCCATGTTCCCCACTGGACGCCTGCAACAAATGTAGAGTCTGCAAATGTACCCCACAAAGGGAATACCATGCCTTATATGCATGCCCTGTATGGACAGATGCCAATAGCTCCACTGAGTAACCGTATCATACTGTCAGTTTAGGTGCAATCACTACTTCAGTTATATAGCTAGGTCTCACCAAATGAGGTCAGGAATGTTATATCAGTAGATACCAATCTGTCCACACAACATGCCTCAGAGACCTCAAGCACACTTCCAAACATCAAAGAACATGCATGTGGGGCATGTGCACAACCCAGACACTGTCCATGTTATGGAATATAGATCACATACATGGGAAGCAGTGTACATCACTGGCCACCCACAATAGAAACCTGGATGAGTGGATGGGGAATACAATACCCACCCTGGGGGACCACTCCAGTGACTATACACCTAAGCCACACTGGGGACTATTGTCATGTGGCCTGATGCCAAGGTGTTCCCTTGGGCTAGCCTTGTAGAGCCTTCAGGTCCATTAAACTACTACACACCTATGAAGCAATGAACCTATGGATCTCAGTACTGGCAAGTGTGTGTGTGTGTGTGTGTGTGTGTGTGTGTGTGTGTGTGTGTGTGTGTGTGTGTGTGTGTGTGTGTATGTGTGTGTATGTGTAAATAATGATCCCAGTGTGTTTGGTTGATGAATATCCCCTGTGGTTGTGGTTATTAGCAATCGGAGGTGTGTCCAAACCAAAATATGTACCGTTCTCCATTCTACAACAGATGTACAAGATGTACCTATTGACAACTCTCAGCCCTATAATCTGTGAGGCATATTCAATCACTGCGTTACAGACTGGGAATTACTGTGCAAATACTGTGCCCTGCATTTGACATGATGGATGTGTCACCACACTGTCATACCCTGTGGTCTTGCTGCAGGGCCATATCCTGGTGACACACAGATGCCTAGAATGGAAATGGGATAAAGCATGTGAGAACACATTCACTCAGCACTTCACTTGTGGGGGGATAGAGGGGTAAAGCTGGCACTGAATGTGTTGCCAAGACTGTGGTGAATATCTGTTGTCTCTGGATAGATTTTAGCTTTGTACAGTAACTCGCAGCACTTGTGTTTAATGCTGTGGAGTGTGTTGATGTAACTATCAAGGCTGTTGTGACTGACATCAGTGTCTGCTGCATCTCTGCTGCCATAGATGCCTGTCAGAGACTACATGAGGGATCCAAAGTTGTGTCTGAGGCTAATAAGGGAGTTCAACATTCATGGGACACCACCTTTCCCTGCAAAAGTGTCCTCCATCTGATGTGCACTTTAATAATGGCAGGGTACCGTTACATTGTCTCCCAGTGTTTGGAGGATAGTGTCTGGTTTCTGTTGGCTCTGGCTAGTACCATGCATTCATGTACCTGTTTGCACAGTTCCTATGTGTACGATTCCACAGTCATGCAGCTACATCCCATTGCCATGGGTGTAGTGAAGACATCCACCCCTGATTTCATGGCTGCAAAGTCAGCTTTGGAGAGTTTTTGCCATGTGGTTATCTTTGTGTGGGGTGTGGCTGACATGTTGAGTTTCATGTTGATTACAGCCTGTGTGAATCTCACCATGTAGGAATTGACATCTTGGGATGAGCAATGGTCCCATATTTAAGTGGTCAACACATGTCAAGTTTGTTGCATCCCCTACCAGGGCTCAGAATGAGCTGGTCTAGGAAAATGGAAATAATGAATCCCAGAAGTACTGGGCCACTGTACTGGCAATTGGCTAAATTCCCCAGGTGATGGAGGAGTAGTTGAAGACTCGTACTATGTTAGTGTTGCATTGGACCATCAGAGATGACAGAGTGTTGAGGAATGTGCATTGACAGTCTAGGGACATAGATGTGGACGCATTGCAGGCTATGGTCTGGATTGCACTATTACCCCAAGGCAGTTGTACTGGAAGTATTTCCAATGCATTATGATGAGATACTAGTCTGTGGAGGTGTGGTGTGGTCCATGTTTGGGGGCTGACAGCTGTGGAATGTGTCATAGCCTGATACTGCAGGTCTGCTGTCTGCTATTGTGAACCACCTCTCCATTACAGCAGACATGTGTCCTCCACTCCAACAACTGCTATGAGTGACTGCATCCTGACAGATGTCCACTGTTGAGCAGCATGACCTTCAGATTGCATGTACGTGTAGCTGTTATGGTGGTAATAACATTAGGAACACTGCCTAGTAAGGCACCATAGGGGTGGCAAGACACAAAGCTAGTACCTGGCAACCCAGTGGTGATAGATGTAGGACATCCATGAAAAGTCATTGGGTTCTGTCAATTATGCCATCCCAAGCAGAGAGGTCCTGGATCCCCTGAGAATAATACATATCATGTAAGACAATGTTGCAGTCAACCATCTGTTGATAGTTCCACAGCATCATTCTGGGTGACAGCTGTACACTGCCCAGATCTACTTTCACACCTGCCTGGACCGCATAACCAGAGAGTTCAACCTTGTCTCCTGTCATGTAGTCTAGGGAGATGTGTCCCAAGTCATTCACACCCACATGGATGCGGGGTGACACTCGTAGTTGTTGTGGAGTAACATGACCAGCTGTGTCATGTGTTAGATGCTGGCATGTGACTGATATTTGGCTGTGACCTGATCCATATTGACCCTAGTGAGTGGGATGTGTGTGCCTCAGTATTGAGTTACCCATGATCACTGTATTGTGCAAGGTGGTAAGCCTTAAAAGCTTAGGTTAGGGGCACACTGTATAGGTTAAATATGTGTCTCTTGGCATGTGCCATGTCATGGTGTCTGAGTGGGTGTCTGCATTGCTGGTCTGTGCTGTTTGGGTAGATGTCCATTGAGTGCCTTCAGAAAGGTGGGTGTGTAGCTTTTCACGGTATGTCATGGCTGTCAAAGTAGGTATCATGTTGAGCAATGTGTTCCGCATGGTGTGGTGCAGGTGTTGAGCTTATCCTCTTGACCTGCTAGTCCCGTCTTTTCTGGAGAGTGCATATGTCCACATTGGGTGATATATGGGTAACCCTCACAGGTCTGAGTGTTTGGAGTTTAGATGAGAGAGTTGTCTGTGTACATTTGGCAGTTGCAACAGTGCCCCAGAATGGGCATGTGCAACCAGGTTAATGGGTGACAGCACAGATAACTGCCCTTCAAATATACCAGGAGGGGTGGACATAACTAGTACGTACTGGGGCAACATCTGTGATGAACGAGTACTGCTGACAGCTCACAGGTGTACCAGACTTCATGATACAATAACTTGGTGAATTGCTAAGTGATAATGCTAGTTGAAGTGCAAGACAGAAAGAAATGGCATGATGCACGGGGGAACAGAAGACAGACTGTCTGTCAGCTGTAATATTTTACCACAGCTGTGTAGTTATCAGCAGCTTTAGCCATGTAAAATTTCAGAAAGCTCTATAATGCATGTAATAACTGTGTAATACTATAGTAGACATACTTAGATAGGAAGGGGATCTAATCCCAATACTGCCAGGTGTGTGTGTGTGTGTGTGTGTGTGTGTGTGTGTGTGTGTGTAAATCATGTGTTATCTGGCTCATACCATTTTTGACTTGTGTATTCCCTTTACACTTCCCTTCACTCCAATTTAGTAGACCTGTTGATGTCATCCATCTCAGAAGTACCTTTGGCAGAGCTGGATATGTATAAGCTCTGTAGCATGTCTCATAACTGTGTAGCACTATAGTAGGAATACCTAGATAGGCAGGACTTCCAATCCCATTACTGGTAGATGTGTGTGTGTGTGTGTGTGTGTGTGTGTGTGTGTGTGTGTGTGTGTGTGTGTGTGTGTGTGTGTGTGTGTGTGTGTGTGTGTGTGTGTGAATCATATACTATCTGGCTCATGCCATTTTTGACCTGTGTACTACCCTTTACACTTCCCTTCACTCCAATTTAGTAGACCTGTAGATGTCATCCACCTTAGAAGTACCATTGTAAGAGATAAAACATACAAGCTCTGTGGCATGTCTGATAACTGCATAGCACTATTTTAGGAATACCTAGATAGATGGGAGTTCTAATCCCAGTACTGGCAAGTGTGTGTTCATCACGTACTGTCTAGCTCATTCCATGTTTGACCTGTGTACTACCCTTTACACTTCCCTTCACTCCAATTTAGTAGGCCTGTTCATGTCATCCATCTTAGAAATATCTTTGGAAGAGGTAGACTTGTATAAGCTCTGTGGTGCATATGATAACTGCATAGCACTATAGTAGGAATGCCTAAATAGGCAGGAGTTTGAATCCTGTGTGAGGATCATATCATGTGTGGCTTATACCATTTTGATGTGTATACCATACACGGCTGGTGACCATCTCCCACTGCCATTACTTTATGTAGTATGGTGACAGCATCTACCTCACATGCAGCAGGTTAAACCATTGTATAGTCCTCTGTACAGATGTGTTTGGAATATGCATATGTTTAAAATCTATACGTGCTCAGAAGTCATCTGTGTGCCTTAACAATGCCCATGTATGTGATATTATAGCCAAGTAGGCCAAAGTGAGTGTACTGACACATATGGCAGCATGAGGTATCATACCTGACTGAAATATAATGCTGATAGGACATCTGCTGCCCCCACAGGTGGCCTGCCTTGTAAGTGCAATACATGAGTACAGATGCTTGGTTTTACAAGTGAACTGTACCAGTTATGGGTCACATTAAAGGCTGGAAGAGGTGTGGACTGTCATATTGTGGTCCATATTAGTATGTAACAGGAACACCTTGCATCTTAAGAGGGGTATGTACACAATGTATATCCACTGTATACCAGTAATGTGTCACACATGACCTTAACTTAGGCCATTCATCCAGCACAATTTGCTGGACTCTGTCCAGATGTCTTGGCACTGACAAGTTGCGAGGTATGCTACAGGAATGTTGAAATCACATCAGATAGGCCCCAGTGGTGACCACTGTGATGTAATACAGTTAACCCCAGCACAAGTGAACATGAACAACAAGCAATATAGTGATTACATAAAGCAATATAGCTATTACTGATGGTTGTGTGCATGGTAAATTGCATGGGCTTCACATGCCAGGGGTATTGCCAGGGAACAACAGAACAAGGTAATACTCACCAGCTTCAGGCTGCTGTCTCGTATGCAGACCAGAGGGTCCTAGGTAGTTGTGAGAGGGTGTTATTGTCAGCAGACACACATGAAGCCTTGGCATAGGATGAATGCAACATGTCTGCACATCTACAGTACTAACCGCAATAATACGCAATGTCCTGTTCTCACCATAGATGTGCACTTCTGTGCATTAGAAAACCCCATCCACAACTGCAATCAGACCTGACACATGCATGTAGATACAATACAAATACATGTATGAGTGATACATTACTGTACTAATCCCCGCTGGGCCCTTACCTGCATGCTCCTCATCTAGTGTGTGTGTGTGTGTGTGTGTGTGTGTGTGTGTGTGTGTGTGTGTGTGTGTGTGTGTGTGTGTGTGTGTGCAACCCACCTCCACAATGCTCCCCTCAGTGTCATGGCTTGTGTATTCGGCGTGTGGCCCCAGTGTGGTGAGGAGCTCCTCGGTGGGTGTCAGTGGGGTCTGGATGGCTGGGCCCTTACCTGTGGCTAACTGGTTCCTTGCTACAGCAGCAGCCCATTGATGGGCATGGCATTTGAGGTTGGTGGCCCAATGCTGCACATATAGATAAGTTCTGCTGTGCAGGCTGGCATCATTTACCCTGTGGACCACACTGTTCCACAGGGAAGTCTTCTCCTGCACATATTCTGCTCTCCATCCACATGACAGGGCATAATGTCCAATCACATATTGGGTGATGATGTCAGTTTCCCCAACAGAGAATGCTGGTAGGTGAGCACTCTGCATGTTACCTGGAAGTCATAAACAGGAAAAGGTCACAGGACCTCATACGGTTGTTGAAATGCACATCAACAGTGGATATTACATGCAAGTAATCCAGACTACACCATAACCTTCCAAGCTATCGTGGCTATAGCAGCTTGCATTACACACCTGTCCCTGAGCTATTTTATTCCCCCCAATGTTGGACACTTGATTGCATAATCCTGTATCCTCCATTCATTTCTGTGTAGAGGGTTGACAGTGGTCATCTTCCATGGGGATAGTGTGTGAATAGTGGCAGGTCTGTGTTTGACTGTGGTGTGTGATGGAGCTCTGAGCACATGTCTGAGTTCATGTAGGAGGCATACACTGATGTTATTATGCCCCATGGAGATATGCTGTCGTTTTCCTCAGTAGGCAATATGTACATGTTCACCATTGCTGAGGGGAGGAGTATGGTTGATGGGCATATCTCCATGTATGACTGTGGTGGACAGGGTGGCAATGTTCCCACCTAACCTGTGTGATGCAGGTTGCCTATACCCATGGCATGTGTCTATGTGGTATTCTTTACCCCCAGTACAGGGTGAATTGTGTTGTTTCATCTGAGACTTACAACATATGTGGAGACATGGTTGCAGTTGTCCTTGGTGGGGTGGATATGTCCGATTCATAGTCATAGGTAGCCTTACAGGATATCACCTGTGAACTTACCTTCTTGCTCAGATATAGGTGGACTTGCTTCAAAGCTGTTGCCTGCACCTATGTGTCCCTGTACAGCCAATGTAGCAACATATTATGTTCTTTGTGTATTGCTACTTTCCACCAAAGGAGATTACTCTACATTGGTGGAGGCTGGATATACAGGTCAGGTACTGCTGTGTCCATATAGCTGCAGTGAATATAAAGGGTACACACCACTGATAACTGCCTGGTATTTGTGCAATTGGAACATGGCACCACAATAACTCATTTCATAACAATTCCCACCTGTAGTGTGTCCCATAGCCTGTACAATTCAATTGAAAACATAACAATCTGGTCTGTGAAAACATATGGAAATAATAGGTTCATAGGTTCATAGGTTGGTACTAGGCTATCGGCCCTAGGGCCTATACAAGCCTAGCCATTGCAATTCCCTAGCTATTTCTTCCTGCAGTATTTACTTCCCTGGACCACTGTCTAGCAGGGCAACTGACATGATCCCTGGGGTGAATTTCCTATCTCCCATCCAGTCATCAAGGTTCCTTTTGAAGAGGGCCAAGGAGGCACTCTGCTTGACATGTATGGGCAGTCTATTCCAGAGTCCGGGGAGTCTCAGGGTCAGGAACCTATCCCTCAAGCATGTTTTGATAATTGCGATGACAAGACTTAGATCCCTGGAACGTGTGTCTCTGAGGGATTGGGATTTCTTTAAGTGTAGCATGTCCAACAGCTATGGGTTTGACATGGCCTTGTATGTTAAGCGTACTGTGTAGCCTCTGAGTAGACAATATGCAACAGAGTATAGGTGGAGTTTTTTTAGATGGTCAGCATAGGGCATCTGCTTTAGGCCTGTGATTCAATTAGTGAGGTATTTCTGCGGCCTTTCCAGTTTTTGCAGATGTCTTGAGACGTACATAACAATCAGGGTATTGTATTCTATAATGGGTCTAATGAGGGATAAGTACAGTTGGACAATGACCTCCTTTTTTCTGGATGAAAAACCCTTAGTGATGAGGTGTGCCACATAGAATGATTTCCTAACTGTTGTGGCGATGTGGTTATCGAAGGTGAGACCACTGTCCACTTGTGTCACCAAGTCTCTTATCACACTTTCAGTGTTTACTGTACTGCCACCTATGTGGTAATTCACGGGTACATGTTTTTTCCCAAAGAGGATAACGATACATTTCTTGGCATTGAGCTTGAGCCCATGGCTCTGGCACCAAGCATCTGTTTCTGTAATGCCCTTTTGTAGAATATCCACATCATTTGGCGATTCAATAATGGCTCCCAGTTTGCAGTCATCTGCGAACTTTGTTACGCAGAGTCCCAAAGTGTTGGCCTGTACTTCAGAGAAGTAGATTCCAAACAAGAGCGGTCCCAGGACTGAACCCTGAGGTACTACACTTGTCACTTGCCGAGATCTGGATTTGGAGTCGGCTACTTTTACAGTGTGGGTTGTGTCAGTAAGCCAGTTGGCAACCCATCGAGTGATGTAGGGATTAATGCTCAGCTTAGTAAGTTTATCTATGATTCCAGAGTGGGGAATGATGTCGAAGGCCTTGGCAAGGTCCAGATAGGCTGTGTGGACAACCTTACCCTTGTCCATGGCTCTGCAGACTGATTCAAAGAAGTAAATCAAGTTCAGGAGACAAGATCGGCCCTTCATGATCCCAACTGCATGGGGTCCAGTGTTTGAAGGTTGTCAATGTCTTTGTTTATAAGTTCCATGATAATACGTTCCATGGCCTTGCAGATCAGGCTCGTGAGACTGATGGGTTGGTTGCTCCCGAGATACAAGGTGGATCCCTCTTGTGGAGTGGGATAACTGTATCTGTGCACCACTCAGTGGGCACAAAGCCTGAGTTGAGGCTATGATTAAACATGACACTTAGGTGAGGTGCCAGTTCATTTTGTAGTTCATGTAGTACACAGCCTGGGATGTCATCTGGTCCCATGGATGCTCTATTCTTAGCTTTGGAGAGTGCATCTTTTACCTGTGTGGCCGTTATTACCGGAATTTAGCAATCTTTTGGTTTTGAGATGGGCCCTTTAGGGGGTGAGTGGGGGGTGAAGTTTGCACTGTATCAATCTGCCAGGATATTGGCAATATCCTTGGGATCAGTATATTTAATGCCATTTTGTTGTAGCTCAGAACAGATCTGAACATTGCCATTTAGATTCTTGACATAGCTATAGAATGCCTTGTGGTTGTCTCTGGAATCTTTGACAATTTTATTTTCGTAACTAGCTTTGGAGGATTTTATGATGTATCACAGCTTCTTACTGAGGCTGGCAAGGGAGTATTTTTGCATCCTGGGATTTTCCTCTTTTATGCATCAGTTTCTTCCTTTTGATGTAAAGTTTGTTTATGGCAAGGGATCACCAGATTGGCTTCCTTTTTTTTGAAGGAGAGCATCTTGGTTCTATTGGAGATGGCATGAATAATGCATGAGTGGATGTGCTCATACAGTGCCTTAGTGTAGGATTCAGCAGTCAAACTTTAAGTTCCCGTCTGCATGGGTGTCATGAAGTTTGTCACTTCTGACTTGAATGGCATGAATTTGGCTTTGGAGAATTTTTTTACAGAGGTTTCCTTACTGGGGGGAGGGGTGGGATGTGGATTTCAAGGGTGATTAGCTTATGGTCAGACCTGACCAACGAGGGGGTGACCATAGATGTGGAGCATCGATTTCCCATGTTGGTGATGACCATATCTTGGATATTGAAGCCCCCTGGTGGGACTAAGGATTAGCTGATCCAGGGCATTGGAATTTATGAATTCCAAGAACTGTTGGGCAAAGGTGTTGGTACACGAGTAGTTTTCAAAGTTAATGGCAGGGTAGTTGAAATCACCCAGTATTAGGGTGTTTAGTTGTATCTTAATATTTTCCAGTATGTTTAGAAAGATGTAGTGAGAATCTTGGGGCATGGTGGGGGATCTGTAGCAAGCTACAATTTGTATTGCAGTCTTACCTAGTGTTAGTTGCACCTGGAGAATTTCAGATGCATTGTGTTGGGAAACTAGCCTGGTGTTGTGAATATCCTTGGTGAATATGGACACTCCTCCACCTTTAGTGTTTTGGTCCTGGTTTGGTGGCCAAAAAGTGTGGTAAGAGTTGTAGCATGGTATTGCAGGAGTGCTCTCTGGAGCCTTGAACCAGGTCTCAGTTACTGCACAGATATCGATGTTCTCCATTTTTAGGAGTGCCTCGAGAGACAGCATTTTGAGGTTTAGACTTCTAGCATTGAATAGCATTACCTTCATATTTTGCATGCTTGTACCTGTTACGGTGGTGGTTTTGTCCTTTGAACTTCGCCTAAAAAAGGCACTATAGGTGTGGCAAGAGCCTTAGCCGGTAACCTGAATAACAGGGGAGAAAGGTGCAGACCATCTCTGGCAAAGCATTGTGGACTGTCGATCATGTTGTCCCAGGCAGACAGATAATGGATCTCCTTTGAATGACACCAGAAGCTTAGCCAATTGTTGAAGTCAATCATTTTGTCCTTATACTGTGGTATCATTCTGGGTGAAGGCAGGATGTTACTCAGGGCTAGGGTCATACCTGCCTGGGCCACATAATCCAATAGCTCTTCCATGTCTCTTTTCATGTAGTCCAGGGAGGTACATCTCAAGTCATTCACTCCAACATGGACAATAACAGAGTCATATTTGTACTTGTTGTGGAGTGCCTTGAGTGCATGCGTTATGTGGTGGATCCTGGCACCCAACAGGCAGCCGACTGTAATTTTCTCCTTGTTCAGCCTGGTGAGTGAGACATCAATGTGCCTGACTATAGAGCCACCTATGACTAACGTGTTGGGTATGTTGTCTTACCTTAGGGGCTGTTGTTGGGTGGCACATTAGTGTTGTGAGCTATGTGACACTTTGGTTGTGTTTGGTGTTTGTTTGCGTTTCAGCTTCAGAGGTCCTTGTCTCTTGGGCAGATTACTGTTAAGTGCCTCCACATAAGTGGGTTTAGTGTTACTATGTGTGGGTATTGGTGCTGTGGGTTTAGAAAGTCTATGTGTTGCTTGAGGTGTAGTGTGGGTGTTAACCTTCTCCTCTTGACTGTCTGTAGCAAGATACAATTTGGATTGCAGTCTTACCTAATGTTAGTTGCACCTGGAGAATTTCAGATGCATTGTGTTGGGCAATTAGCCTGGTGTTGTGAATATCCTTGGTGAATATGGACACCCCTCCACCTTTAGTGTTTTGGTCCTGGTTTGGTGGCCGAAAAGTGTCATAAGAGTTGTAGCCTGGTATTGCAGGGGTGTTCTCTTGAGCCTTGAACCAGGTCTCAGTTACTGAACAAATATCAATGTTCTCCATTTTTAGGAGTGCCTTGAATCTTGGGTGGAGAGAGCTTTTCTTCTAGTTTGGCTATTTAAGTGCATCACTCGCAGGTTGTAGTGTTGGGTGGTAGAAGGAGAGGGTTGTCTGTGTACATGAGGCAATTGTTGCATTGCCCCAGTATGCCCAGATTCACCAGATGGACAGGAGAAATCACTGGAAGCTGACCCTTGGACATGCCTGGTTTGGTGCTTCTTTTTTTGTAAAGTACAAGAGCTGTTTCACTTACCTTAGCAAGGTGCTTTGCAATTATAGGCTGTTTAGTGCCTACGATTAATTTCTCCTTATTAACAAGGATAGTTGAGTGCTTGTATCAGTTTAAGACTTCGTAGTGCTTTCCAGCAGGTTTTAAAGAAAGTGCTAGTCACAGGGATGCTTAAAGATAAGATGAAGAAAAATGTTTTATCCTGAACACTGCAGCCTGCACTAGAGAAGTTAGATGTGAAAGTAGGTAACTTAAGTTTTACCTGTCTAAAAAGCTAAGTTTTAGTAGAGAGTCACTATTTTTAAAACAGCAAGATAGACTGAAAGGGGGTGGTCACTTTTGTATTCTGGTACTATGGAATACAGTAGGGTGGCCAATAAATTTAAATAGTTGAAGGGGAGTGATTTCACAAAATGATAATTTTGTGCTTACACAAGCCAGTAAAAACAGAGAGGAAATGAGATATATGGTCAAATTAACATAAGGAGAAGGCAACTAGAAAGACAGTGGCTACAGTAACCGGGAGGGAGGGTGGGGAAAAAATTACTGCCTGACAAGAGACAGAGCTGTGGTCTCTTTTCAAATTTTAATGTGCAGTTAAAAGCAGAATACAAGTAAAACACAAGGTAAATAAAACAAATCCCAGTATTTAAAATAGAAAAAGGCAATAAAGTAATACAACAAATAAAAAGCAAACTAACCTTTCCCTCACAGCAACGTGTAGCAGAGTCTGGGAGAGCCTTTCTACTAAATCCTTACTCAGTACAATAAACCAGTTGAATGAGTGTGCACACTCTTAAACTTGTGTATGGACTTCTTGAAATGGTTACAGCATTCATACGTCTTGGTCTGTACTCTAACATCATGGCCATCGTCACTTGGTAATGCTTGCTCACCTTCCTAGAAACACCTTTGATTGTATTCCAATGGAATTGTACAGGATAGGGGTCACATTAAAGATGTAAAACATTATGAAATGATCTTTTGTGGTCTGATTGTCATACAGCAAACAAACCTGGTATTCCAACAGGGGTGTGTACACTTGTGATATCCACTGTATATAATTGTTGATATAGCTGGTAGTGGTAGACATGGACAGTGAGTCATAACAAAGGTGGACACTTCTCTGATTAATATCTGATAATCATACCTACTCCAGTATCCACATCAGTGTCAGGGCAATGCAACCAACAGTAGCTGTATACATATATGTCTGTTGTATGCGCTGACAGTGATATTGCACAAATGTGTAACATGCACAACCTATTTATCTGACTGATTGATACCCATGTGATTAGTTTTGTGCCTTCCAACTGAATATATGCATACATACATGTGCTCAGGGGATACCTGGTATACATTTCTGTTGACTGTAAGTCTGGCACACTGTATTTACAGTCCTGCTGCTCAATCGTACTTCTCAACCTGTTACAGCTGTTCGTCTGGACAATGGCACACATAAATGGCTGTCAAAAGGGACATCAGTATTGATACGGTATTAATACAGCTGCACCATACATTAGTACATTGATTACACAGTAGGGTTTGACATCACTGTGATAAGCTGGAAGATGTCCAACAGTCATAAGTATGCTATTATGTTACAATGCCATTTCTCACAGACCTGCCAATGGTTTGGCAGACATAACACAGGTATATGTGTATGTGACTACAGATATTAGTCACAAATGTGCTTATTTTCCAGCAGAACACTATACAGTTGAATGTTATTAAGTCAAAATATCACATGCAGTTCAACACACATCTGTAACAGTACTTTACTACGCACATGTCCTCTACAGGTCTCATAGCTTTACAAGGCAAAGATGTGTCATACTCATAATCACAGGTAACATGTATATGGAAAAACATCCCATTAACTGGCCTAGCAGTGGCACAGTCACAACTGTTTGACAGACACCCCTGCGGTTGTCATATATGAGCTGTCCTTTCCAGGTGAGTCAGGCTCCTGAGCTGTGATCCCACCTCACAACCTCTCAGAGCATCACATATGGACAATGCCTAAAAAGATGGTGGGATAAATAGGGACAGACTTTAAATATATGTTACAAACATAGGAAGTTTGTAGAATGATAAATTTAGCATTACAGTGAATATTCTTAAGGATGTGGAGTCTTAAACCCAAGTGTTTGTCATTACCTGATGACTTCAATCCTTAGCTATTTGCCAGAAAAGTACAGATCTCAGGAGGAACAGACAAAAATACATGATGGTAAAATGTTAACATTCTGTGAGGATATGAACAGTTGAGGGGTATGTCTGTAATATCTCCCACTGCAGAGAGGGACAGATGCTATGGCCATAGCAGCTATTTAGCAGGACATTAGCACAGCATGTATTGTTGGGACATATATTCCTCCAAATCATATTTCCCACTATTACAGACCAAGTACTACATTTGATCACTTGCTTACATGTTTCTCTCTCTCTCTGCACTACAGAGACAGAGCTGGTTTGATTAGGTGGCAGCATGGCTTTTGTAGGTGATGCTCATGACCAGGTGATGGCCTGTGCACCTATTGGGGTTCCCCACTTGCTAACTGTCAAAGGAAAAAACGTCAAAGACCAATACACGTAAGGTTCAGTTAAGGCATATTTAATTACTTGCTGCAAGGAGACAAAAACATGCAAATACAAGAATTTGTCTAACTACTAACAGGAAGTATGCTTATTCTTATATTGTTTTACAAGACATGGCCTTCTATGGCTGACGTAATCAAACACAACTTTTAGCATTGTTCTACAGCAGATGTTACTCAGATTTTCTGCTGACATGACTAGATTTGTGAGAAACTTTTGAGAAAAACAACCTGGCCTTGGTGGACACTAAATCATTTACAGACTTCTATTGTACAGTGTTACATTTCAAGGTACTCTTCTAACTCAGATACAAGCAAATGCTGATTGCAGTTCATATTTTCAAACAGGCTTTGTCCTAATTATCTATAGCTTCTACAGCTGTGTATTTTCTCACAGCACAAACAGAACTTCTTGTCTAAGTTTCATACAAGTAGTATTGTTCTATTCATTATTTTCCTAACATAAGCAGGAATCAACTGCTTCTCAGTAAATTTCCAAGGCACAAGCAAGATTTTAGCTAACAATACAAGGTCAGAAAGCATCTGCAGTTTGTACAGATTTATGCAGTATGAAATAGAATAAATGTGTTAACCCTTTTCAAGCTCTAAATGCACTAAGCATATTACTAATACACACATTGATACATATTTTTCTGACATTTCCCCCCTTTTAATACTTTTATTCTACTTTCAAAATAAGCATAAACAGTTTGTTTTCTTCTCCTAACCTCTTCCACTTAGGATTTGCAGTTAAGAGAGTCATTCAGTTTAAACTCATGAAAGCATTTTCAATCTTTTAACAGTTCTTCAAACTCAGTACTTTGATATAAGCTTTCAGAACCTGACATGTCTATAAAATTTTTAATCAGTCTTTTTATGCAGGGGATACCACAACAAACGCATACTCTCAGTAGGAGCATTCCTACACAAATGGCAATCAGGATATTCATTAGGATGGTACCCTACCCCCCCAAACCATTTCTGGAAAAAGTCCGTCAGTGGGTCTGGGCCTGGTTTGGTCATGGCTGACACTTGCTGAATTACCTCAAGATGATTGTCTATCTCATGTTTATGGTCAGGAATATAAAAACAGCATTCTTCTTGGATTAAAGCGCAAGTACCACCTCTTGCCGCTAGGGTGAAGTCGAGAGACATGCAGTTTTGAAGCATTACAGTTCTCATAGCATTCAGTTCATCAGTCACCAATTCGAGAGTGGAAAAAGTTGCATTACTCATTACTTCGAGAAGTTTCTACAGTTTACTCAGCTCCCAGATCAATTTCACTGCTCCATATGCCGGTAATATGCCTGCCCACGATATAACGCTATCACTCAAGTCCATATGTGTCAGTCCTTTGCCTATGGAATGATGGTCTTTCCAACGCGCATCGATTTGTCCCACTGAATTTTCAGGTTTCTTGATGAACTCTCGGACATTACGAATTTTCCCTTGAGGCAAAACTGTAGTGTGTCATATGGCTGGAACCAGGTAACCCAAAAAACAACTGCCGGACCAATTTTCAGGTAACCATTTGTGTGCCTTTCTGCCACACACAAAATAACAGTCCTCTACTTTAGTAGTAACTTTGCTATGAATATACACTCGCCCTGCATGAAACATTTTTCTATCAATTGTAGACAGTTGTTTATAAAGAACAGAATTATGTTTTACTTCATCAAGTGTTTTGTGCATCAATCCAAGAAATGAATCATAGTTTGTATTACAATAAAGATCTACATTGTTACCTTTAGTGTAACATTTATAAGGAACAGTCACATTGCAATTGCTCCAACCCACCTGAACAGTATCATTTTTATAAAAACACACAGTTCCCTTTTGTGGAACAGACAAGTGCAATGCTATTTTATCTTGTGATGTAATGGTTGAGGTATCATAAATCAAGTTCTCCCAGGTCTCATTGACCCCTAGGGGGACTGTAGTCATTAATAACCCCCCCGTATGCTGTCGGCAAAGCTGTGCAAATCCAGCAATTCGAAACATTGAAAGTCTCAGCATGCACATATTTAATTGCCTGGTAAGTGTTAAAGTTTGGATGCCAGTCTATGAGTAATGCTTCACGTTTATTCAGTTCAGTCTGTGTGGATGATTATGCAATACTTCTGAGGAAAGGGTTGTTCTGCATTCCTGTTTCATCTGTACTCTATCATTTTTACTTTTGGCATGTGACAAGATTTTTGTCCAGTTCAAAGTTTTTGACTAATTTACAGTGCGACAGGTGGATCCAGGAGGAGCGCTCCGCTATCTTGACTGCAGTGGGTGTCGACAGAAGCACTTGATATGGACCTTCCCACTTTGGTGATGCCTAATTCTTTTTCTTTACTGTCTTCATCCAAATCCAGGCACCAGGGGACACTGCCACTTCTGACGATCTGGTACGTTCTTTATCTGAAACAGAATTTGACTGCAACAAATGTTTAGAATTTAACAAGTTTCGCATATACTCAGCTAGTCTATTGTCAGCTTCCTAGTCTGCGGGCATGAGAGATTTCCACTGAGGTATACAATAAGCCCTTCCAAATAATTTTTCAAAAGGAGTCAGTCTTTTTGCATTCGGAACAGTTCTCATGCTTAGCAGTGCCAGGGGCAGACAGTACACCCAATTTCTCTGTGTTTCAACTATTAACTTCCTTAGATTATTTTTTAGAATCCCATTATGCCTCTCTAATAGCCCTGCAGATTGTGGGTGATACGCACAATGATTTTTTAAAGAAATACCAAAATGTCTACTTAACTGTTGCATGGTCTGGTTTACGAAGTGTGTGCCGTTGTCACTGTAGATCCTTTCCGGAATGCCGAATCTAGGGATGATTTCTTTAACAAGAACTTTGGCCACAGTTGCCGCGTCTGGATTTTTAGTCAGAAAGGCTTCCACCCATCTGGAAAACATACCTACAATGACAAGACAATACTTCTTATTTTCACATTTATTCAACTCTATTGAATCCATACAGATAGTATGAAACGGATACGGTGGTGTAGGGAAACTCCATTGCTTGGGCTTTAATGCCCCTTGTGCATGATGTTTATTACAAACATGGCACATCGAACAGAATTTTTAGAGTAAATGTTTTAGAGTAATTTAAGAATCCATATGTCGTGAACACTTGGTTCACCAGCTGTATGGCTCAACAAAGCTCCATATCTAAACAAATTAGACAACCATATCGGTTTCCCTTCTTTAGAGATGTACAGCCCCTTTTCGAGAATTGCTCCTTGTTTTACCCTTCTTTGTTTTTCAACTTGCGTAGTAAGTGTCTGCATTGTCTTTAACATTTCTAAGTCTAAAAGCTCAGAGGGTTGTAATTCCTTATTCAAAAGAAATACTTTTGAAGCCTCCTGCTTTGCAGCTGTATCAGTTCTCACATTACCTTTTGAAATCCTGTCCTGTTGCTTGGTATGAGCTGTGCATTTACAAATAGCTACTTTCTGAGGTAACTGAATAGATTCTAAAAGATCTAAAATAAACTGTGCACGATTGATTGGTTTGCCAGTAGATGTTATCATTCCTCAATTTTTCCACTGTTACACAAAAACATGTACAGTAGAAAAAGCATACTGGCTGTCAGTAAAAATGTTCTCACACTTACCCTTTGCTAAGGTACATGCCCGTGTCAAGGCAATCAATTCTGCTGCCTGTGTAGATAAATTGTGTGGTAAAGATTTTGCTTTTATAATCTCAGTATCAGAAAGTACTGCATATCCTACTAGGTTCTGTCCTGCAGGACCCCTTTTGCATGAGCCATCCACGTAGTATGTCACATCGGCATCATCCAAGGGAACATCCGTAAGGTCTTTTCTAGGCAGTGTCTTTTGCTCAATCACCTGCAGGCAGCTGTGTGGTGTGCCATCTGCAGGGGTTGGGAGCAAGGTAGAAGGGCTCACAATGTCGTACATCGTTCAATTGTCATATGAGGTTGGCTCAACAATATAGTCATACATGAAAGATGCCTAGCAGGGAAAAGATATGCTACCTTCTCTTGCAGTAAAATAATCGCGACTGCATGAGGCACTCGCAATGTGAGATGGTGGAACAAAACTACTGAGGCCGAAGCCTGTACTGCCTTTGCAGCTGCAACTACTGCTTGTACACAGTGGTGTAAAGACCATGCCACTGGGTCCAGTTGTGATGAATAATAAGCAATAGGGCATTGCTTGTCCCCATGCTGCTGTGTTAACACTGATGTCATATAACCTTGCTTACAATCTACAGTTTGGAAAAAACGTTTATGATAGTTTGGTAATCCCAAAACTAATGAGGACGCTATTAACTGTTTCAGTTTGCAGAAAGCAAATTCTGCTTCTGGTGTCCATTGTAACAAATCCTGTGCTGCCATAGGCTTTTTATAAATCAGGTTAGTCAACGGTGCAGATTCCAAGGCATAGTTTGGAATCCAACTCCGACAAAAAGTAGTCGTACCCAGGAAGGACATCATTTCCTTCTTGGTAGTGGGTTTTGGTGCTTGCAAAATTGCTACTTTTCTGTCCTCATCTAATGTCCTACCCTCCTTGGATATTACATATCCTAGGTATTTAACTTGTTTTTTCCAAAGCTGCAGTTTATTTCTGTTTATTTTATGTCCTTCAGTGGCTAAAAATTGTAATAGCGCTATGATATCTTCTTTAAAATCTTGCTGGGTGGGGACCGCCAGCAGGATATCATCAGCATAAAGTAAAATCTGGCTACCTCTTGGTGGGGTAAATCCCACCAAGTTGCTTGCCATTTCTTGTGAGAATATTGTTGGAATTGCACAATACCCCTGTGGTAGTCGCGTATATGTATAACTTTTCCGCTGAAATGTGAATGCAAACCAATACTGGCTGTCCGGGTGTATCGGTATTGAAAAGAATGCATTGCTGATATCTACCACAGAAAAATATTTCTGTTGAGGTTTTAAATCATTCAACAGGGTATGTGGGTCTGGCACTGTAGGTGCCCTTGGTATTACTGCATCATTTACAGCTTGTAAATCTTGGATCATACGCCACTCTCCATTCGCTTTCTTAACAGGAAATAAGGGTGTGTTACATGGTGAATCAGGAGATTCCACCAGCACCCCTTCCTTAAATAAAGCTGCTATAATAGGTTTGATTCCTACCTCTGCATCTTTTCTTAAGGGATACTGTCTTTTTTGTGGTCTAAATGCTGACTTTGGCATAATAGTAACTGGTCCCACTGTATGAATAAGTCCTACATCTGATTTTAATGTTGACGAGAGAGTTTCTGGTATATTCTGTAAGGCATTATCTTCCTCCTTCAATAGGAGTGCTAATCAGCTGTCCTTGCTAGACTGCAAGTGTACAGCTGGGTGGGTCTGAGTTATCCAATTCAACTTCTGCATTTGTATTCCCTGTTCTGACAGTTCTAACTCTGTCTGTTTTTCCCATCTCATGACTTTTTTTCCTAAGTCTACCCATTTTGCATTCTTGTCCTTAGTTAAGCTAACGTGTGGTAACTGATGAGATTTATAGAGTGCAAAGAACTCCTGGGGCAATGAACAGCTGGCTACACTGTTCCCTTCTGTGTCCCTATACAGATTATGTAATATCAATCTGCTTGCACGATTTCTAAACAATTCTTGTTCATATTCCTTATCAGGTCCTGGTTTGTTACAATAATACAGAGTACAGTGCAACAAATGCTGTTTATCAATGTCAAGGGAGGGGAACTTACTGATGGCTACGTTTATCAACTCTTCGGTCACTGCCCCTGGACCAGTCGTAACCAAGTCTTGGCTCTACCAATAGAACATTTTACCCTCCGTTTGCACTGCAAAGGTATCAATTTGTTGCTGTGCTTCCATACCCTGCATAGTCGGAGCTACTGCTATACCAAATAGTTGCATAAGGTCTCTGCCCAAGAGGTTCACTGGGCATTTTGCAGAAACAACAATTTTGCTTTTCTGGGTCAATCCTGAAACAGGGTCAGTTATCACAATATTATGGGAGAGGGGCTCCCGATACAGCTGTCCATTAGCTGCTTTCATAGTAGTTTCATAGTTTCATAGTATAGTACTAGGCTTTCTGCCCTGGGGCATTTGTAAGCCTAGCCATAGTGATGTGGCTTTTGCCACCCCATGAAATGGTGCAAAAATGTACAGAATAAACCTAGAATACTGTGCCTCTGTCTAGTAGTGACACAGTGATGGTCCCTTTATATAATAGAATTAGTTTACTGTGCCCCTGTCTAGCAGTGACACAGATGTGACCCCTGAGGTAAACTTATGATCTCCCATCCACTCATCAAGATTTCTCTTGAAGAGAGTCAGTGAGGGGCTCTGCCTAATACGAACTGGGATCCTGTTCCAAAGCATGGGAAGCCTCTGGGTTATGAATCTATCCCTCCAGCATGTCCTATTTATACTTGTGCCGAGGTTTAAGTCTTTAGCTCGTGGTCCTGATGGATTTGGATTTTTGAGGTGGAGCATGTCCATCAGATCCTGATTGGACATGGCCTTGTACGTCAGGCAGAGATCACCTCTGAGCAGGCGGTATGCTACTGAATAGAGCTGAAGTTTCTTTAGTCTGGCAGAATAAGACATATGTTGGAGACCCTTGATCCTTTTGGTGAGGTACTTTTGTGGTCTCTCCAGCTGTTGCAAGTGCCGGGTGAGGTACATACCAAATGGGGCATTGTACTCAATCATGGGCCTGATGAGGGAGGAATATAGGGGTACAATGACATCCTTGGATCTGGATGTGAAACCCTTCATGATGAGGTGTGCAAGGTGGAATGTTTTTCTAACCACTTTGGCAACGTGGGTTTCAAATGAGAGGCCGCTGTCTACTTGGGTCCCTAGGTCTCTGATTACTTTTTCCATACTCAGTGGGTTGCTGTCTATGTGATAATTTGTGGGTACTTTGTTTTTTCCAAAAGGGATGACTATACATTTTTTGGCATTTACTTTAATATGTAATCAGGTGACTCTGAGTTCTCTGGCAGTTTGGAGGGATGTATCAGGGTCCGTGATGCCCCTGAGTCACACAAGAATCTGACTTCCCTCCCTTCTACCAGGAGTGTAACTTCTGGCTTTGTGTCTGCTAAATAGAGCTCTAAGCTCAATAAAGCCAAATCTAATATTTCATTTTCTTCACTATCTGTGACTTCCAGCACTTCCTCTATTTCTTCTGTCACATTCTCTACTCCCTCTATCACATTCTCATTTGTCCCTTCTCTGCTATCCCCTTCTAGTAATTTCTGACTATCATATAGTCAGTCCTCACCCTCCTTATCGTCCATGGTTACTTTCTTGTTTTTCTTGCAATCCCTTGCCAAGTGTCCCTTTTTACCACATTTAAAACATTCACCCCTTTTCTTTTCCCATTCAAAGTCCTCTGATCGCTGATCAGATTGTTTCTTTCCCTAGGCATTTCTCTTGCCCTTTTTCCCGGACTGTACTACATAAACTTCTGCTCCATCTTCTACAGAAAATACTTGGGCTTTCTTTATCTTTTTGCTATTAAAATGCCTTTCGGCATGCCTAGCATATTCAAGTAATGACTGTAACCTGCTTGTACGATGATCTACCATGTGCTTTGTAATAAAGCTGCTTATGGGTGCAATGCTGCCTTTCAAAAATGCATTCTTTAACTGCTGCTCATATGGGGAATCATGTGTCTGATCTTCAGGAACCTGCATTCCACAATGGTTATTAAAACATTCTAATAGTCTGGCATAATATCTGTCAATAGTTTCACCTTCCTGTTGGATGCATTGATTAATGCAAGTCCAGTCTGCCCTAGGCTTCCATTTCTCAGAGATTTCGTCTGTAATACCTTTCACTCTGTTGTCTAATTCTGCGCTGCTATGTGGGAGGGGCCTGAGCGCAGCATCACGGGGATTCCAGTCGTCACTAATCATGTGCCAATCTGGTCCCACAATTTGTCTGACTACTTTTTCTACCTCTTCTCCGTTTAAATTATAACTCAGCCTCATTCCTTACAAATCTTCTAAGAACTTTCTAAAATTAACTTTTGGATGGGGTATTCCCTCAATGGCTTTCTGGATGTCTTCCGGACTCCAGGGTCTATACACTAGAATAGTCGGGTTCTGACCTTCTTGCCCTGCCTGAGGATTAGGAACTTCTATAAGTGGGCATATTTCTTCTTCATTCATAAATTGTGAATTTCTACCCATTTGATATAACTCAATGTCCCCTTTTGAGTTTCCTGCCCGTGTTCGAGACCTGGTCTCGACGGGATCTCTAATAAACGGTTTCGCTTTTGTAGTGTCTCTACTTACAGTGACAGCTGGATATCGCAGGGGTGGACTGACTTGTTCACTTGCCTCATATTCTGGTAAGGGAGGCAAAGGGGCTGATGCTATTACTAAGTTATTGTCCTCCTTATCTAAAAACATTGCTTTTGAATTTTTTTTTCCCCCTTCAGTTTACTTCCTCAATCCACCTGTGTGCCTGAGGAATTCCTAATTGACGTTGCTTTTTTACCCGACCTTTAGAATCGGTTTTAAGCTGTTTGACAAGTTTGACAAGCGAGGGTTTTTCTAATTTACCATCAAATTCATACTTATTAACCCATTTTGAGTAGTATTTAATATTATCAGCACTCTGTGACTGCATGTATTTCGCGTCTTCGGTTAACGGCGGACTTTGGGATCTTTTTGTACAATTATTACCCTTTTTGTTCTACCCTTTTAATCGTTACGTAACTCCTTATTTTTAACGTGATACCACGGATTTTGTTATAGTCTCTTCAGAATGACTGCCTACCTGCTCTGTTTCCCTGATCTATGACAAGACAGTAATCTTTTTGTCCCTGTCTTGTATAAAAAAGTCTTAATAAAATAAATACAAATCTAGTCCCTGATTTAAAACAGAAAAAAAAGGTAGATTCACCTTACCTGAGCCTTCGTGATTGATCACCTGGTTCGTGTAAACCCGTCCTTCAGTCGCAGATCAGAAAGTGGCAGGCATCTTTTGTATGACAATTCAGTCGGAGGGCTTTTCAACTAAGAAGAACCGATGTAGTTTCTTCCGCATATGGTTTCAAGCCACCTGGACTGCCTGATCCAAGGCAAAGTGAGGGTTTCCAGTCCGAAGGACCAATCTGTCAAAGGAAAAAACTTCAAAGACCAATACACGTAAGGTTCAGTTAAGGCATATTTAATTACTTGCTGCAAGGAGACAAAAACATGCAAATACAAGAATTTGTCCAACTACTAACAGGAAGTA